>NC_051182.1:123722420-123754608 GCF_013339695.2 Rhipicephalus sanguineus
GAGTGAAAAAAGCCGGACGAGACTCTTAAGGCGATAGCGTTAAAGGACCCGTGTCGTAGAAATTCCGGTGTCGGCGGCGCTGTCTGCCAGCGAAAGGATATGATGTATGCAAAGAATAAAAAGCAGAGTTTCGAGCACGAATCAAACCCAGCATTCTGCGTGGCAGCCAGGCGTTCTACCACAGAGCCACGCCAGTTCTTTAAACTAGTCGTGGAAAAAATAAACCTTTTACGGACGTCTATTGGGCGACAAGTCGCATTAACAGATGTAATACATTGTAGCAGAAGCGTAGAAACACATCGACACTCGCACTATGTGAATCGCGTAACGAGTTGGTGGTTGAAAGCTGTCAACCCATTAGAAAGTGCTCAGCGATAACTGATCATTACCAACCACAGCATCAGCACAATCTTCAGCTGCGCATATGCGTACAGATGGTGCATATCAGTGACACGGACACACGGTGTATATCAGTGATACTTCGCAAATATGATCTAAAATGGCATAGTAGGCCTTCACAACTGTACTCGCAGTAGGCCCCCCAGGAGCTTAAAGGTCCACCATGTTTTTCGCCTTAGATGACGCCCGTACGTATAGGGTTTATTTTGCCGAAGCAGTTTAAAGCACTGGCGTGGTTCTGTGGTGGAAAACTTGACTGCCACACAGAATGCCTGAGTGTGATTCCTGTTCGAACTCCTGATTTCTGTTCTTTGCATTCACCGTGATCTTTCACTCCCGGAGAAGGTAGCCTACAGCGACGCCGATACCGGAATTTCCGCTACACGGCCTCTATTACGCTATCGCGTTAATAATGACTGCACCGCTCGGGACAGTTTCGAGAGCTTCGTAGGTGATGTCAGGCAATCTGATTGCTGTGGAGGTCAAGGTCAGCAGCCCCACTCTTCCACAACACTTCTCAATTGAGTACGAAAGCGTAACAACAGTGACGTGCTTTCTCGTGCATCTGCTGCGAATCGGCAAATCTTGTTTTAGCGAATACGTGTTGCAATGACTAGGTCAGTTTCTTATCCTTTACTGAAGACAATTGGATTCTGTACCGCTTCCACCCACACTTTAAGCAAAAAAGAAAAGAGTATGTGTTACTCCTTTCGGTAAATCCTGGCTTCCCACATAAATGACTCTCTTTAGGGAGACACATTATCTCCCTTTTAAATCCCAATACTCCCCGACGAAAGATTAATAATCTCCAAAGAGAGTTCACGTGTCTCTTTAAAGAATCATTTACGTGGCAAGTAAGCATTCGCAAAAAACAGTCAAGGGACTCTTTTTTTTTTTTTTTTTTGCTGAGAACACACATTCCGTGTTTATGTACGATGTTCAGTGCGCGATGTTCCACTTGCGACCGAAATAAACAACAAGAAAAGCAATAAAGTCCGCATGAATCAAAGAAAATGAGCAATGGTTGCACACTTCCGGCATGGTGTCCGCTTCCGTTTTCCATTTCAATCCCGTTCCTTTTGAAATACTTGCGCAGGCACACAAGGACAAAGAAGAGAGACACACACAGGCGTTTTCCATCTTTGTCCTTGTGTGCCTGCGCATTTTGAAATACTTGCGCAGGCAACAAGGACAAAGAAGAGAGACACACACAGGCGTGAACTTGTTCCTTCTTTGGCCGAATCGCAGTTGTGTGCCAATCGCAAGTATTTCAAAATGAACTTGTTCCAACTAGGCCGAATCGAGTTTTGCTTCAATCCCGTTCCCTCGAAATTCGAACCAGCGACTCAAAGGGCTAAATAATGCAAGACTGTATTTGTGCTATCTCAGTCCTGTGACTGAGACAGAACACTTTTGGAGTAATTGTACTTGAGATAGTACTGGCAGGCAGGGCAAAAAAAGCAGATGTGAATGGGATGACATTACCGAAAAAAAAACATCCGCTGACGTGGCAAGAGCCCTTCGAAACAAATGAATTCAGAAATTTACGTTACTTTCACACTGAACTTTCAGAACGACGAAGACGTTGAACTTCCATTCCACCTTCTTAGACGGCAAGAAGGAAGGTAGTATTCAATGCTGAAAACAATTTCAGTCATCCATTAGCAATCCACAGGTGCGCCATCACGTCTGCCAAGTACCACCTACGACGACTGCTACACTTACAGTACAGCAAGTGCGGAAGTATGATGAACCCCTCGTGAAGTGTACGTGCGTGCACTTTTATAAAATAGTGCGGTCAAAGTTGAACGCATTAGTGTTCATAAGAGAAAGACAGTAACGCGATCAAGAACTCCATCCGAATTGATGGAACCTCGTGCCTACATCGCTTGTACATAAAGTGCTTTGCACGTCGTTCACCCTGTGTCTTTCTTTAGCCTTAGACGCGTCACTGAGGCATATTTTGCTTGTCGCGACAGGGGTGCGCGATTCAAGTGTTCGTTAACCTTCGGTAAATGTTGTTGCAGTTTTCATTCCCATGAATTCGGGAGTACTTGACGCCTTTTTGGGTATTCAGCTGACGTCCGTTACTGCGCAGCATTCAGATACAATGTAGGCGGAGTGGACTTATAATTAAACACCGTACGCTGAAGCGTTCGTAACGCTATGAATGATGACAGGGTACCTGCGAAAGCAAGCAAGCATATGTGCAATGTACTAGCAAAAAGTAAGAATAATATGCGGGTTTTTATGTGCTATATTCATCATATGATTGTGAGGTACGCCTTAATGTAGGGCTCCGGAAATTTCAACCGTTTGGTGTTCTTTAACGTGCACTGTAGTGTACACGGGCTTCTAGCATATCGCCTCCACCGAAATGCGACCACCGCGGCCGGGATCGAACCCGCGACTTTTGGGTCAGCAACTGAACACCGTAACCACTGTACCACCGAGGCGGACACTGCGCAGACCGAAAACAGCATACTTAATATGCCTGGTTTGACACTACGGCTCACACTATGCCACTCACTACTCCTGCTGCGGAACAACATACGCACTAGGCCTGGTGTGGATTAGAGATGTTTCTGCTTGCAGAAAAGCGGCGCTGCACTTTGAGATTTGCATACGAAAGCCATGCCTCCTATGTAAGTGAGGCAAGGTCGAAAAACACGTGCCTTACGAGAAGTGTTACGCGGGGCGACAAGCGCGCCCATGGACAACATGTTGTTTGCAAAAGCGGATCAAAATGCGTCTTGGAGTGACTTGAGATTGGTGGCATTATATGAAAGCTTGAATACAGATTTGTGTGCAAAATCACCATATAAGAAAGGGAAAACAACAGTTCTTCAGACGTAACAGCACAAAGGTTCCGCATGTTGAATCACTTCCCGTTTGATTACGTGCTGTCGACGAAACAGATACAGCCCGCAAGAAACAACATCTCTTGTTATGGAATGCGATGTGCCCAGTGTTTGACAGAATGGGCGTTAGAAAACGAAATCAGATCTCTTCTTTTCCGCACAAAACAGAACTCTGTTCACATAGGTTATGCTTGCACGGCTAGCTTATATCACCAAATCTATTAGGCCCGTAGGCTTGTTACACAGAGCATTTCTTTCCCGTGTTTCTGTAGCAAGAGATCGAAACGTTGTGCAACTGGCATATCGGTACTTACGGAAGACAGCTTACGAACGTTCTTCTCTAGAATCTGGCAGGCCTGGTGTCGCAGGAAGTGAGTCCTATAATTGAGCCGTATTGAAAAACAATGTAGGTCAAGGTTTTTTTTAGCATATGTTGTTGAGATGTTTGGAAACAAGAAAATTCGTTTTCTCGAAATCCTCCTTCAAGTTGCATGACGTTTGCCGCGTTAAAAAAATACTCTCAATTTTTTTACCCTTACAAACAATGGTCTTTTTGCCAAATGTTTTCTTTATGTTGTAAGGCAATAAATACTAGAAAAATTACGCACGTTGTTGATATTGCTGAGATGGGAAACAGAAACGGCTAATCAGTTTCGTAAGCAATAATTACTGAGTAGCGCAGCAAGAAATAAAAAAGGCCTGCGCGGAAAGCGCAGCACAGTGTCAGCGAAAGCTGGAAGAGCGGCATTCCTAGAGCCCGTTAAAAACTCTCTTGGGGCTACTAATACGAGTGCACTACCTAGGTACTCAGTGCGCCATAAATCATAATTTTTGTGAAATTCGGAAACACCCACTACGCCATTATTCGTCATTCTGCGGAGAGGCGAGGTACCAGCTGCACATCAGTAAGGTATTATCTGCATTTTGTCGTTACGACGGCTGATGATAAATGAAGAATTATGGCTGAGACCTTTTTTAAAGGGTTGGAAGGTTTAAACGACCCACTAGTTACGTAATTCGCATTCTGTGACGCCCCGTCGTTATTTCACTCTCCCACCACGCTATATAGCATACGTTAACGTGAGAAAGAGAGAGAGAAAGAGGGAAATGACTTTATTGAGACCCTGAGGAAATGGATCATGGAGGCCTTATGGGCTTCCCTGGCAATCAGTAGAAGTGCACATGCGAGGAACCCACTACGCTATAAATCCTCATAATTTCTGCGAAGTAGGAAGCAGCCACTATGCAATTATTCGTCATTCTGCGCAGAACCGCGGTACCTGCTAAACACCTGTAAGATAATATGTGCACTGTGTTGATGCTGCGTCTGACGACGATGAAGAATTATGGCACATCCCTTTGTAATGGGCTGGAAGCATTCAACAACCCACTCGTTGCGAAGTTCGCATTGTGTGTCGCCTAGTTGTTATTTTATTCTTCTACCACGCTATATTACACACGTCAATGCGGTTCCTTCCCGACATGAAACGTGTATAGGGTCTTTCCGCAAAGCAGTTTCAAGCACAGGCATGGCTTTGAGGAAGAATACTGGGCCTCCATGCAAAGGGTCCAGGTTGCAACCCCGTCCCATCCTGCATATATTTCCTTATTTGTTTTTTTTTTTAACACGAAAGTGTTTTATGCCAGGGTCCACCAAGACTTCGGTGACGTATTACCGTCACGGAAATGGCGTGGAAAAAATTTACACGATCAGATGGCAAAGAAAAAAAAAGTTCCATCAACGGGTATCGATCCCACGACCGCTGGGTCCGTAACAACAGATGCCGGGCACGCTATCCACTGCGCCGCAGTCAAAGACTCCACAGGCTTTACAAACGCGCCTTTTATATCTACCACTCTCCCGGTCGACGGGGTTGTGTTGCCCTCTGTGAGCGGTAAAATAAAGTAATTTGTCATTACTGCGGCCTGTGCGATTACCACCTGCAATGCGTACACGTCCGTCCCATTCGGCGCGTTTTCAATAGTAGTTCAATTTTGTCAATGACTTCACACATCGCGAGGTGCCGATCTTAGCCCAAGGGTCGTAAAAGCGTCGGCCTCGATCATAGCATCACGGTAATCCAAACCAAAAATCGCTCTGCGACGCGCGCCTGCCTCACCTGGCTGTAACACCTCGTTCCCCGCTCACACGCTCAACACGAGAAAAATCGCGGCCGGGCTACCCGGGCAGCACTCTAGCACGAAGCGCTTTGCGTTTCCCTCTAGTGCGGCCGTGGTGTTCAATCACATTTTAACATGACGCGAGGTGGCGACCAAGTTCTGTGTCCAATATGCGAAGCAATTCTGTCTATCACACCTCGTTCTCTCTCATTACGCTTTCACCGTTAACTACTACAGCTACCACAAGGGTGTGTTTAATCGTTTAACATGAACGTTAGTTGTAGGGATGGAGATGTACCACCAATCATCAAAGTGGGTGCATCCACGTTAAACCGTGCTATAGCTGCCAGATGCCAGACATCAAGATACATTGTAGAAACTCTCTTATATCAATGTACAGTACACATTCAGTTACTTCTGTAAGGGCCCGCTTTACTTTCGTGTTATTCCGATTCGTATGACAGATGGATCAACCATATTTTTCTTATTTCACGCTATAGTGTTTACGGACAGCGGCGGCCGCGGTGGCGGACAACTACGGCGCCAAAAACGGCCATTGTTGTAATCTCATAACAGCTTTCGCTGTAAAAGAAATGAGGTGCAATAATACTCTTTAGTAAGGTACACTACTAACACTTCAGTCGGCTTTCTGAACAACATACCCGCCGCCAAAAAATGATAACGCGATAGCGTTAAAGAGCTCATTCGAAATTCCAGTGCTGGCGTAGGCGTCGGTCTCGCCGTTATGAGCGAAAAATCGTCTTGTGTAAAATAAATAATAAAAAATATCTTAGGTTCCAGCGAGCATCGAACCCAGGCCGTCTGTTTGGCAAGCAGGTGTTCTACCACAGAGGCACTCCTTTTTTTTCTTGCTTTATTGCCTGTTTCAGACACTTGATTGCTTGAAAGTGCACTGAAATGTACTTAAATGCTTCACAAACATACGCGTCCTGTGTACAGGTGTCCCAGTGCGAGAGGTAATATCGCAGTAAAACGGGGTACAAGCGTATACTGACATCAGGCGTCACACCATGTGAACTGCATACCAAGTTGGTGGTTTAAAGCCGGCCACCCATTACAAAAGGCACGCACATTATCACGCATATTCCCTTACGAACATGCAGTGGGTGCATCGCAACTTCGAAAAAAATATCACGCGCGTAATTGCTGCTGGTTTAAAGCATGCCGCCCATTGCAAAGGCCATACACATTAGTGCGCGCATTCTCCTACACACACGTAGTGGGTACACTGTTCTCATAGAAGTGCGGTTGAAGAGGGCGGAAACCTTTACCTTTACTAGGGTATGGCGAGTGTGTGTGTGTGTGTGTGTGTGTGTGTGTGTGTGTGTGTGTGTGTGTGTGTGTGTGTGTGTGTGTGTGTGTGTGTGTGTGTGTGTGTGTGTGTGTGTGTGTGTGTGTGTGCGTGCGTGCGTGCGTGCGTGCGTGCGTGCGTGCGTGCGTGCGTGCGTGCGTGCGTGCGTGCGTGCGAGACCGGGCGACTGAACATAATGTCAAGCGAAACAGAGCAAGATGAGGATGGGGCCGCATATCGCTAACGCGTTTAACTCTTAAAGGCGAAGCTTAAGCGTCCCCCAATTTATCTCCTTTCTCGAGTGAACGACCAAATAGAGTACATATGACTTGAACTGAAGTCCTATTAGCCGCCAAAATGGAGGACCAGCAACGTCGTGAAATTGCATCGGTTGTGGTCAGGCGCGGTGCTTCCGCGGTAAGTTATCGCACATACGCCGGCAGCGTTCCGATTGCGCCTCAGTGACGTCTAGACAGCTTTCTCGTGGTATTCAATATGTATGGCACACTCACATCATCCTGTAACAAGAAGGGAAACCTGGACTATAGTTGGCGATTGTTCGGTTTCGAGTAGCTTACCGCGTTAAACAGAGGAGGACATAAAAAAATGGTAAAATAAGGTAACGACACAAGCGCTGTGTGGTTACCTTCGTTTTTTTTTAGTCTTCGTCTGCTTATCGCTGTAAGCTGTTCCAAAATGAATCCTCCTGTAACCACAACGCTGCAGCACCAGTACGGTGGGAAGGTGCTTGTCTCAAGTAACGAGCAAGTGATCTATGGACAAGAAATAAACGACACTGTTACAATCACAGAAAAATAAATATCAGAAAACATGAGAAAAAAACTGTATTTTCAAAGAGAAATTGTACGGGTGCTTCTTCCAAATCATTTCACTCATTTTCGTGACGTAAAGCAAATATACATGTTCGTAAGCTTCCTTTTTGCACAGTTTTGCAATTTTTTCCGGTACTTCTTGAGTCTTTTCTGAAACAAAAACCTTAGTTGGAAGTCAGCGCTAGTCCGTGTCGCCTTCCTTCGTCCATTCGTTATTTTCCCGTGCTGTTAAAATTTTTCTTGGCGATGCACCACCAATTCACCCAAACGCTCACGTTAATCATTTAACAAAAAGCAAGCTTACATGTATAAAATTGCTTCGCTCACTTTAGTACACAGCTCGGCACGTCCGCGCACTTTCTATGAGAGTTCAAACACAAATCCTCAGCCAGGCAGCATAATACCTTAGATTTAAATGAAGAACGCTTATTTTTTAATATGCGTCATACATCCACTAGAAGAGCAAGGTGCGCTTAATATTTGGTCCGACCTGCCTTGTATGTTTTACTTTAAGATATGTGTTCAAGTTTCACTCAAGAGCTAAGGAGTAGCCGGCGCCATAATTGTGCGCCAACATCTCCTGATATATCATATCGATAAAAAAAAAGTGCGCTTAAACGGGCTTCAGCTGGCGCGGCTATTGTACAGAATACCGGCGTCACACGGGCATTTTCAGTCGTAATCAGGGCTGACGCGGATCTTTTTTTTTTATCTCATTCAACAATGGTCCCTGCTACACTGTCCGAACTAATATGGATCTAGCATGGCACCGATGTCAGCCAAATCGCGGTCTCGGAACCAGGTCGCAATGCGCAAAATGCTATCTGAATGCGAGACCATGATGCCGATCGGGCCTGTTTGTGATTGAAAGTTACCGTGCGACACCGTCATTAGAGAGGAATGCAGACGTTCAGTTGGTGCTGTTTATATATATATATATATATATATATATATATATATTGGTTTTTTTATGTTGTAAGCATGTCGCGGTTATTGAAGGGGCTCAATTCTTTGTTCGGAAGCACACGAAGGTTCCCGAAAATGAATTATAATAAGAGTTTCTGGAGTTTTACGCGCCAAACCAATGGTACGATTATGCGGCAGTCCGTAGTACGCGTCTCCAGATAAATTTCGACCGCCCGAGGTTCTTTAACGTATAGCTAAATATAAGGAAAAGGATGCTCCTCGCATTTCGCCCCTATCGCAATGCAGCCCCCATGGGCGAGAATTGAACCCGCGCCCTCGAGCATAGCAGCGCGACACATCACGCGCTAATATTACACTATCTGGGGATTTATGCGCCAAAACCACGATATATTTACGAGGCACGTCGTAGTGGAGGGCTCCGGAAATTTCAGTCATGTGGTGATCTTGAACGTGCACTGAGATTGCACAGACCACAGGCCTCTAGCATTTCGCCTCCATCGAAATGCGACCGCCGAGGCCACGATCGAACCCGCGACCTTCGGGTCAGCACCGGGCTGCCGTAACCATTGTTCCACAGAAGCGGACATCTTAGGTGCTCAGCTACCATGGCGAGCCACCGATAATAAAGCGAAAGAAAGCATACCAGGTATTCATTACGCTTGAGTAAATAAATGTATTTAGATAAAAGAAACGAAGTGCGGGCGAAAAGGCAGCCTAAAGACAGGTGAACAAAAGGCACGCGTAATGTCTATGGCACTTCCAGCGCTTTCATACATAAGTTGCTGCTGAGCTACGCACTCGTCGATTTATTTTGACGTTCTTGTGTTTCTGTAGAAGCGGGAATGTCAGCAGGCACCGCTCGTTATCAGCTAACTGCGCTCATTATCAGCATTCACAGACAAATCTAAATATGCGCCCCATGTATTACAGAAGCGGAGGCCTTTTATGCCTAATCGTTCAGCACAGATTCACAGAAGCTTCCCTTTGCGCATATCACAGAAAAAGAGTGGCTGTTTCTTTTAGGGAATTGCTAAGCATCAGGCGGACGATAGGCCTCTGGTTGTAGCTTGGGCGCTTGCGCGGGATAAAGAGTATAAGTCTACAAGGAATGCGTGAGTAAATCGGTTGTAAGTCCGGCGACTGTGTGTGAGTGTGTCTGCCTCCTTCATCGTCCTTATTTTGGATTTTCGCTGGATTTTCTAACATCTAAAAATGAACCAACCGGATCAGCGTTTCATGCTTCTCGTTGCATACGAGCGCACGCCACTTCCGATGTGCTCCTTGAAAATCACATTGCCGTTGTGTGCTAGCGCCGTAAGACTCCGTCAGTATCAACACGAATTGTACAAAAAGTTCGCGTTGTACAAAAATTGTACAAGGCGAATAGTACAAAAAGCGAACTATGGCATATCAAAATCCATCAAACCATCGTTTCCATGCATAAGCGTAATTACGATAACTGAGTACTTGCAATAGTGATCGACATTTAGTGATGACCACATCATCGTTGCTTAGTCAATGGTGTGCCAATCACCCCACGTAAGAGGCAGCAGCAAGCTTCGGAGGGGAGAGGGGGGGGGCAGGTAATTTAATGATTTCCTCGTGAGAACATGGCCTTTCGCCTGTGCTCTTCTTAGCGTTTCGTAAAAAGACTGCGAAGAAAAGGCTTGAATATTCAAAAGCGAAGTGTTCACCCACTGCTCTAAACATCGGCCCTTGTAGAACGTTCATGTACATCAACCATATGAATGCTTTGTAACGGCGGCACAAAACATGTGTAGAATTAGAACGCCTTCTATAAAGGCTTTGTTGAAAGAATTCGTGGTGGTGTAATAAAAAAAAAAGATCGCGCCATGTCCACGAAGTGAATGATGATTGAAGAGCGGGCTCGTAGATAATCGGGTAAACCGTGAATTCTCCGTACAGTTCCTCTACTGTTATATAAAGTCGTCACACGTTGTTATAGTAGCGATTGTGGCCAGGTTGTTCTCCAACCACAAGCGGTCGCAGACCTTGCAGCTGTGGCCGAACGTGTGGTCGAGGAAATCGCGCTTGAAGCGCACGTCGGCGCCACTAACTTCAGGTAGCGACCGCTTTCCGCGCTTGGCCGCTGCATCCCGCGCCCGTACCTCTTCGAGGTTCTCTTGCCACCGCTTCCGCGCTATTTCGGCTTCGCGGGCTTGTATCTCGGGGTCTGCACGACGTTGACGTCTCTCTGCGGCCTTGCGAGCTCTCACCACAGGGTCTTGGCGACGAGCCCGCGCTGCTTCTTCGTTCATGTTATTAGTATCGAAGCGCCCTGCCGGAGTGGAGCATGCGCCACATGGTACAGTTGGCTATGCTATATGTGGTTTTGCCTGCGTTTGTATCATCATCAAGGCTCTCGAAGAACAATAGGAACAAGACTTCTCTTTCGCGCGAGCGAGCGCATGCTACAGTTGCATATGTGATTCTGTCTGCGTTAATATCATCATCAAGGCACTCGAAGAACAAGAGGAAGAAGACTTCTCTTTCGCGCGAGCGTGCGCATGCTACAGTTGGCTATGCGATATGTGGTTTTTCCTGCGTTAATGTCATCATCAAGGCGCTCGAAGAACAAGAGGAAGAAGACTTCTCTTTCGCGCGAGCTGCGCCTGGAGCGGTCGCCTTTGGAATTAAGGTTACGCTTACGGCGCGGGGCATTGCCCCAGCTTAAGAACCTGGCGAGCCAGATCCTGTGTGTACGTCTCTTGTGTATGTATGTATGCCTCTTGTGTGTGTGTACGTCTCTTCCTTCTGTCCGTGTCCTCGTATGCGCTCAACTCATTCAAGCAGATCCTAAAAACGAGAAATGCCTATAACTTTCTATAAGTTTGAAGGCCACAACCTAGTTGGACCCCTAGCGATGTGCAATGAATCTCACAGCCCATGCGGCGACTATAGGGCAGCGTGCAAGGAAGTTCTCGAAACGCGACAGCAGCGCAAGAACCAACAGCATTGCGAGCAGAAACAGCCAAACTGGGGCCGGCCCCCGACTAGAAGCGAACACAGACTCTCGCTTTTTCCCCGTCTACACCACGCATACCTGGCAGGTCCGTCGCCACAGGACCGTTGTAAACTACTCGCCTCGCCCTTCTTCACGCCCACGCAGCGCTGCTATTCATGCTTACGGCTCAAAGACGAAGTGAAAGAGGTAGACGCGCGGCTCGCCCGTTCACGTGCGTTTGACGGCGGAGCTGCTTAAGCCGGTTATTTGTCTGTGCACACTGAAAAGAGAACTATCATCATCATCAAACGGCCCACGCTCGCTTTGTCATCTTCTTTATCTTCAGCTTTGCTCCCAGAACACGTGCGCCGGTTGTAAAGTGTGGGGCGCAATAAATCTGATGACCGAGAGAACGAGTGCAGAGAGAGTGTAATAGAAAGAGTGAAAGAGAGAGAGAGAGAGAAAGAAGGCAGAGAGGTCGAGAAAGAGAAAGAAATACATCGCGAGAGAAAGACAGAAATGGAAATAAAGAGATAGGGAAACAGAGTGAAAGAGAAAGAAAGAGAAACGTAATGAGAAACAAGGCAGGCCACCCACACTTCCCTTCAGGCTTGGCACCGCTAGGACAAAGGCTCCTTAATTTTTTTATTTCGTTTGCTCACGCGACGCCGCAAAGAGGAAGTGGGCGAAGTACACGGGCAGCTAGCACGCGGTTTCTTTTTCGGGGGGGGGGGGGGGGCGCATATTTCTGTACCAGGAACTTGAAATTTAAGATAATTGAGGCTTTCGACTTGAAACACATCAATCGGACAAGATGTATGGTTGTTATCGAAGATTGTTCACATCAGGAGGACTCCGACTAGCGAAAACGTAACTCACTATTAGCGTTTTGGTGGTCGCGACAAGCGTCTACCGTCAGGACTTTCAGGACGCTGACAGACGCTAGAAATTAGATGAAAAGACGCAGCGCCGATGCCGCCTAAGAACAAGCCTTGAACATGGAGTTTTCCGCAACAAAACTCAACGCTTGCGCATAATATTCACAACTTGCGAAGAAAATTTGGTTTGGGTTTTCGAACGCGTAAGAGTTTATTTGCTCACTGAATGAGGTCACTGTACGTCCATGGTTTTGTCACTTAAGTCGGATCGCTATAAAAAAATAAAAGTGTTTAGAAAAGTAAACATTCATGGCGTTGTTTGGTTTCGCTTGCCACCACAACGTTTCAGGGAAAGCCGCAACCATGGAATTTCCCACAATAAAACCCCACGCTTATGCAACACTCAGAAAACTCCCAAAGGATATTAAATGCCAAGCATTTCTTAGCGAACCTGAGTCACTTTGGGCGTTTCTATCTATCTATCTATCTATCTATCTATCTATCTATCTATCTATCTATCTATCTATCTATCTATCTATCTACTATCTATCTATCTATCTATCTATCTATCTATCTCTATCTATCTATCATTCAGTCGTCAGCTCAGTCAGTCAGTCAGTCAGTCCAGTCAGTCAGGTCAGTCCAGTCAGTCAGTCATCAGTCAGTCTGTTCTGTCTGTCTGTCTGTCTGTCTGTCCGTCTGTCTGTCTGTCTGTCTATCTATCTATCTATCTATCTATCTATCTATCTATCTATCTATCTATCTATCTATCTATCTATCTATCTATCTATCTATCGATCTATCAGTCAGTCAGTCAGTCAGTCAGTCAGTCAGTCAGTCCAGTCAGTCAGTCAGTCTGTCTGTCTGTCTGTCTGTCTGTCTGTCTGTCTGTCTGTCTGTCTGTCTGTCTGTCTGTCTGTCTGTCTGTCTGTCTGTCTGTCTACGTATGGGCGCTCTCCTGGTCGTCTCCATAACTTATACCAAAATTGGCGCAGCAGAGGATCAGTGTGTGACGAACACGATCTTGCTTTAAACGCTTGCAATGCATCCGATCTTGGAGGCATCGCAAAACCACGTTAGGTGCAGAAAGCTTTCGTAGGGGTGCGGGGGAGGACCAATACAACGACTGGGGAGAAATAGGGAACTTCAAAAGCAACCTCAAAGATTACAAGAAAAATACGTAACTACAAAGGCTTCAGGTATATAGACTTTGGAACAACAACGGGGGTCACAAGGCCCTTGAAACCACGTTAAACGGATTCTACGTGTTGTTAATAGTGCTTAACACCTGAGTGTTCATTTTTTGTTACTCCGAAAGAAAGGATATCGTTTCAATTCATTTCATTTATTTACCTTAAAGACTCCGGAGGGGTGTTACATAAGGGGTGGTTTTACAAACAAAAATTGCAGAAATTGTCTACGAATAAATCTTGTTATTTCTTCCATGAAAGCAGGTGAGGGGGTGATGGAAGTGATATGGTGGGGAAGGCCGTTCCAGTCTTTGGCTGTGCGATGGAACAATGATGACGAGCAAACGACAGTGCGTGCACTTGGACGAGCAACGTTAGATGAATGGCCTGTGCGCACTGAAATGCGCATCGGAGTTAGAATGTAAGGTGCTTGGCGAAGTGAACTCTTATAGAATTTATGGTATAATGATAGGCTTGCGATACGACGGTGATGCGCTGGCGATTCCAAAGCAGAATCTACTTTTAATGACGAAACACTGATGTCGTATGAGAATGATGAATGAATATACCTTACGGAACGATTCTGCACGGATTCTATGGCGTCGATGAGGTAGCTCTGGTGAGGATTCCAAATGGGTGATGCATATTCGAGTTTAGGCCGAACCAATGTTTTATATGCGAGAAGTTTTACATGTTGAGGAGCACTGCGAAGGTTACGTTTGTGTCGCAGATGTATTTATTTATTTATCTATTATTTATTTAATTATTTATAATAGCCACAGCGCCTTGTGGCGTTACAGTGGGGGGGGGGGGGGGGGGGCGTACATATAATACAAACATGAAAGCAGGGTACAGGAAATTTTTAAGCACGGCATACATTAGTATTACATTTCACTGCAACAAGCAAGCATACACACTCAAAGAGCCTCAGCGAAGCTGGCTTTATCAGTAATATACACAACAGCTCATGGTAGGCGATTCCGGTCACGGATGGTTCGGGGAAAAAATGAAGTTCTGGGCAGTTCCGTTCGGCACAGAATAATGCATACTTGCGAAAGTGAATCCTACAAAGAGAACCGTATACCTTGTTTCGTAGTTGCATTTTACAATGAAAACATCCCTTGTGTTACATTTGCGTTTCGAAACACGTTATGTGAACACGCCTCAGTGGATTTTCTTTTGTTTTTCATGGTAAGAAATAATCTTGTTAGAAAAGCTTTCTGGTGTGTCCATTTCCTAACACAATTAATTTTTCAGTATCTAAGGCGCTAGAAATACTTAGCAGTCCGATATTTTCGATATAAATATAAAACGCGAAATTTCTGCTATACAGGGAGTTTTTTTTTTTTTTTCATAGTCCCGCTTTGCAACGAGACAGAACGCATCGCGTCATTGTGATAATCAATTTCACAAGCAGTGCCGGTGGCAGCAGCAGCATTAGCGGGGAGATAACGCTTCGTCACTCAGGTGCTATTTCTCATGACCGAAGAAATAAAACCACGCCTTATTTCACTTCACTGCCTAATCGCTACTATAACTTGTCCATTGTCAATACATAAATTTGCGCATATGGAATACATGCACTTTGCTACCTATTTATATACAATATAAGTTGCTCAAACAGGAATAACATCTCTTAGGTGGGCTGGCCGACGTTTCGACATGTCCACCTGTCGAAACATCAGCCATAATGTCTGAGGCACCCTGTACCTGAATTTATAAAACTTCAGATGCACATTATGTTTGCGTCTGTGGGCTCCCAGGTTTAGGCATTTCACACACATTTTGAGCGCAAGGAAGTGTGGTCTAGTGATTCAGTGACGCGTTAACAACGAAATATTAAAGAAATATCGAAAACTCGTTGGAATTACACTCTGTGTGGCTAAATTTACGCTATTGTGTTTTGTAACGCCTTACAAAGCGGCAGCTACTTCTACGAAGACACGTTTTGCTTTCACGTAAGGCATCTGAAAGACAAATCCTATGAAATCCTTATGAAATAAGGATCAACCATCATTTTTTATCTTTTTTCTTTGTTGACATGATATAAGGACGTGCTGATGCACAAATAAGGCGCCAGCTACTCCCTAGATCTTAGGGGGGGTCGAACGTAGAACACACACGGTCCAAAACTAACATATATAAAACAGCGTTCTTCCAGTAACACCAGAACATAACAAGTGCGCAGCACATAGAAAATACAATTGTAATAACACCAAGACACTTTAATATGACGTCTCGAAAATACAAAGAATGTCCCCTTATGTGAAGTTCGAAATTCAGCAAGCGGTACATGCATGATGTATTTGACTTTTCACCTATGGACTTAACATAACAGTCAAGACAACATAGTAAACAATCGCATGCTATATGCGTATACACGGTGACGTTAAAACAAACCAAATATTCAATGCGTGGAAAACGGCCAAGAACGCCACAATCAAGCCACTTTTCATCTTAATTTAGTACCTAACCTAAAATTCTACGTATAATCTTAATTTATACAATTGATCTGGGCAGGCTACGTATTGCAATAGGCAGACAACCGTTGGTCAATTAGAGCGATGGAATAGATACCAAGGAATGGGAGACGTAACCGAAAAAGCAACAGGGTTAAATGAAGTGAGAAAGTCAGAGAAGTTCGCGGGCATAGAAGTGAAGCCAGATCGCAGCAGATGGAGTTAATTCGGAATCAGTGGGAGAGTCCTTCGTACTGCCGCGGACACAAAAATAGGCTGAATATTATGAAAATCATGTTAAGTGTTCGTGGATAGCAGTCGCTCTAATCGTGGACTTCAGTAATATTAAGCGTGCTTGCCCGGTTGAACCAAGAGCCTCTTTAATGTTTTTCACTTTCGATATTTGTATATGCAGTAGGCACGGTATTTCACCTCACTCCGCGTCAGGTCTCGTGAACGCGTATGTATTTACGCTGAGTTGTCACTGAGAGTGTCATTGGAATGTCGTTGAGAACTCTTAGTTCGTTGCATTCCTGTAACTGCGTTTGTTCATGTCTGGCAACAACTGAGTAAAAATGACTATACCTTTATGGTCCTATCGTAATATTATTTATTATATCAATAATATTACGTGGTCCCTGCACGAGGCATTACAAGACATTCACCATGCCTTCGGGTAAGATGTCGGTCATCATCTTTCTCCTAAGACCAAGAAAACAAACATGTAATGCTGTCAAAGGCTGCGGTTGCAAACTAAGCACTTGTCAGCATTTGCCAACGTCGTAAACAAGATATTTATTTATTTATTTATTTATTTATTTATTTATTTATTTATTTATTTATTTATTTATTTATTTATTTATTTATTTATTCATTCATTCATTTATCTGTTTCAATAATAAATTCCCCTATTGATAGTGTAGGAGGAGTCATATTATTCCTATAATTTGTGGCCGGCATCAGAGGCTGGTTGTGTTGGTTTTTGTTTCATTTCTAGTAGTGTTTTTCCGTTGCAGACGCAGCTGTCTCGAAGAAAATAAAAACACTTCACACTCCGGAAAAGTTCCATCGAGTGCGGAACTTTATATATGTGACGTATTACGCGACGCATGCAAGGTTGTCTAAGCGACAATAACATGGTTGCTTTACTGCCTAATATGTCGCGAAAGAAAATTGGTCTTCGTCCTAAACACTCGACGCGATCCCGAAACGCTTCCTCGTAAGCGCCCGAGCGGCGACTGGGCATATCCGTGAAATGGAAGGTCATAAACATCTGGACGGGGACCGTGCTTAAGTATAGTGAATAAATTACTCGTCGTTAGTAAGATGATTTTCCTTGAAAATCGAAAGAAAAAAAACGGAAGTGAGGTAGACATACGCTCTTTCTGCTTTATTCCCAGACGAGCAAGATGAACGGAGAAATGGAGTCCCCGCGATATTCGCTTTGCGGGGACTCCAGCCGCCGAGTCAAAATAAGCCGAAGCGCGAGCGCCACTTACGATCACCTTGTTTCAGTCGGATTATCGAGGCCAGAGCGACCTAGAGTACCGAAGCCGTAAAGGTGACAGGCCAAAGGCCTCTGACAGACTGGATAGGTGGCGCCATCTAGCGGGGCCAGGGTGAACCAGGCAAGCACAAAACTGTTATTGCAGAAACATCGGGCAGTCTACTTATAATGTAAATTCCTTGCAGCGGCATAGTCACGAATGAGTTGCCTTTTTAATCATTTTATTTCCTCAAAAAACACTAAGCGAAAACAAACGTGTCCATGACTGTGGTTGCACGAAGCGTCACATGATGTCGACACCATCGTCCAGTAACCCGGTATTCCTATACCCCTTTGCGTATACCGGGATGCTACAAACGTTAAAAACCTCTTTTATGATTTAGCCGCAACAGTAATTCAATATCATCTAAATTAAATGTAGTTTGAATGCAGCTATCATCACCAATTTAGTGGTTTGCGCAAACGTAAACGTTTGCGTACATACGTAAAGATTTACGTAAACGTACGTAAAGTATTATAAAAGATAGCGCGGTAAGCTTCTGAAGCTATGGGGACTGTATACGATCACGGCTGTACAAGCTTACCTATTCAGCAAACTTTTATAAACCAAAGCAGTGACCGCATTTTTAATGGACAAACTGTTCTAGGTCAACCCTTTGCCGTCCAGCGTCACACGGAAGCACAGCAAGGTCACGTGATCAGGAGAGATCACGAGAGACGAATCAGAGAACGCACCGAAGTAGGGCAATTGATTCCGCAGGGCTCGAGAGGTAGCGTCAACCTCGAGCAGCAAACCCTGAGCTTCACAGGAAGGAAGCGCAAAGGAGACGAAGTATCCCACCGTAAAACTCGCAAGAATCACAGTTAAACAGAAACAGCCACGCCAAGAATCGCAACAAAACACACATACATCGCCAATACAAAGAAAAAACACACCAAGAATCACAATACAACACAGAAAAACACCGAAGGAACAACCACAGCTCCACCGTTTCCTCATATTTCACTTCATGGAATTGGGTAAATTTTTTTTTCCTATACGCAAGCTAGGCACGCGGCCACTGATCAACAGCCCTTGTCTGTAGGAATGCTCGTTCACTACAATGAAGAATTTGGTGTTTCTCTGTCTATAATGACAACACAACCATAGCACGTGTTCTACTGGGGTACCGGGGCTGAAACAAAAGCAGTTCCCGGATGAGAATCGTGTCACCCCACGTGCCTCTACCGCGCAAAATTGACGCGGAAGTGTACGAGGCCTCTTAAACCCGAGTGTTTACCACCTGGAAGCGAATAGAGGTAGAAGATTCGCCAGCCAGGCGTTCCTTCCGGGCCGTTTAATTTCCGGCGAGCTTCTCTTTCATATTGTTGCGAAACTGCTCAACTCCTGTGCCACTGTCAAACTCTGTTTTATATTTTCCTTTCCGTTGTCCCCTTGCTGTTGTTGTTTTCTTTCTCGCCAAGAATCGCAAACAGTTCTTGATTTTGGCACACGACTCTTCAAGGGCCCCTAAACCACTCCGAGTTCAAAGAGGAGAGAGTGGTTTCTTTCTCGCCTTCAATACCCTTTCCTACAAGAGCTGTCTCCAACTCGCCCCTTATTTCTTCACAAAAAAAGAAAATTAATTCGGCATATTCCACGCCTCTTCAAACCGGTTTCATGCGAAGCAGTCAACGAGTACCTCTAGTCTACATTTTTTAAATGCGAAGCATTTCTTAGCGAACCTCTGGCACTTTGAGCGTTTTCTATCTACGTATCTATCTATCTATCTATCTATCTATCTATCTATCTATCTATCTAGTCTATCTATCTATCTATCTATCTATCTATCTATCTATCTTCTATCTATCTATCTATCTAGTCTATCTATCTATCTAGCCGCCTACGTCTGGGTGCTCTCATGATCGCCTCCTTAACTTGGTGTAGACCAAAATTTGCATGGGAGGGTAGAGGATTTGACGAATATGACTGCCGGGCATGACAGAAATAACGTTAAAATCCTCTCGCGTACCGTCGTCAAACCCTTTCCACTAGACACGGGTGGCACATACCCGTTTACCACGGCCGCGGTGTACGGGTATGCGCCACAGGTGATTGACAGTTTATGTCTACCCAGGAACGGCGAGAACAGACATTGGTAACCTAAATGCTAGAGAGTTAAGTAAAACCAACATCGGCAGCGTTGTCTCAACGAATAGAAATAATGAAAATTGGGATCCCAGCAGGAATCGAACCCAAGCATTTGCGTGACAATCAGGTATTCTAGCACTGAGCCACGCCAGGTCTATAATGGGTTTGGAAAAACAGCCTACGCAGGTGTAATAACGGTGCAACGTCAATTGTGGTTGTGGTGCTGGCTATCTAATTTCACAAGAAAGCAATAAACACTACATGATATTCCTACGATGTGTAATCCGACGGTACGGGCGTCATATCAGATTGACGTCTGTAGTTCCAGTGTTGGCTCCGATTTTATAGCAGTCTAATAATCATTACGTTTGTATTCCTATGATTCAGCAAGCTATATTGAAGCATTGCTCAACCCCGGAGGAATATATTAACGAAAGTTACATATGATATCCACATCACCGCATTGTAAAGTACACTTCGTCCACCAGAACGATGAAGTGTCATGTTCATTTCTTAAGAGGCTGGGCGATGGCCTCATGCTGACCGAGGATGATGTCAGATTGATTGACAGCCATTTGTAGACTAGGCTACGTAGGCCACATACGCCCAGGTAGTCTGCGAATAGGACAAACACCATCCACTGATGTTGGTCTACGTAGCACTATCCAGGCCTACCAGCCTCGACGGCCTATGCCTCACCAACGCGAAAGGTGGCTTCAGGTTCTGACATGTCGCCGGCTCTGTCGACAGACAATTTGTCGACGAAATGACCGAGGCATCCACGAATTCCAACAGCTCTAACTATACCACGTACTTCAATACACATGAACCCCTCTTCACCACGATCACGACCGGATCCTACGACAAGTCATGACCAGCTGCTGGTGCTCTCTGATCGCGGTGATGATGCCCTTGCTCAAGAACTGTCAAGCACTTCTGCACACATGCACACCGGGTTCGTGAAACGCGCGTGCGTTCTCGGGACACGTATAAGCACTACGTATCAGCTTACCGTTTCTCCTGTTGGTATACCCCGTTGTCATTGGCAGCGTTACCCACCGTAAACAACTGCTTATATAACACATATGCAGCTCTTCAACATATATAGTGTGCGTATAAAATATAGACAAACCTTAGCGTTATTTTGTAGCCTGTCGTCAGCAAAAAAAAAAAGTTACGCCGCAGTCACCTACCCGCCGCATCCTTCGCATAACCTCGACTCCACGGTACGTGGGATCTGCCGAATTTTTTTCGCTTTGAGCCAAGCGTTTGCGAGGGTGTATCGACGTGTTTGCGTAAGCGTAGTAGATGTGTGCTGTTCGTGGGCTTACCAAGCACGTCGACACACTGGCGTTTAAAAGGGTAACTTGTGGTCTGACGTACCGTCAGTGCTCACGTTGGAGCAAATACGTCAGTATTATCGAAACGAAGTGCCCTTTACGATGCAATGATGTGAATTCATACGTAACTTTTCATTGGCGTATTCCTCCAGGGTCCAGCAACAATGCATATAGCTGTCGGACTATAGGATAAAAATGCAATTTTATTACATTGCTATAAGCGGAGCCTAGACGTAACCACAGACGTTAACCTGACGTGAATCCTGTACGTAGGAGTACATGTGTAGTGTTTATTGCTTTGTTATGAAATTACTAGCCAGCTCCACAACCACATTGACGTTGAACCGATAGTAGGCCTGCATATGTGTTTTTCCAAAGCAGTTCTAGACCTGGCGTGGGTCTTTGGTAGAATACCCGACTGCTACGCAGAATGCTTAGGTTTGATTCCTGCCGAGATCCTAGAGTTTAAATTCATTCGCATTCGTCGGGTCAACGCTGCCGACGTCGGTTTTTCTTAACGCTCTCATCATTTAAATTACCGATGTCCGACCCCTTCGCGGGCGATGCCCTCCGCGGGTTTTAGGAACCCTCGTCCCAGGACACAATAATGTCTGTCTGTCTGTCTGTCTGTCTGTCTGTCTGTCTGTCTGTCCTGTCTGTCTGTCTGTCTGTCTGTCTGTCTGTTCTGTCTGTCTGTCTGTCGTCTGTCTGTCTGTACACGCCGTTTCTTGGGTAGATATAAACTGTCAATCACCTTGGCGCATACCCGTACACCGCGGCCCGTGGAAAACGGGTAGTGTGCCACACGTGTCTGGAGGAAAGGGTTTGACGACGTACGCGACAGGACTTTCATGTTATTAATGTCATGACCATACAGTCATATTCGTCAAATCGCTTACCCTTCCATGCCAATTTGGTCTACACCAATTTAAGAGATAGATAGAGAATAGATAGATAGATAGATAGATAGATAGATAGATAGATGATAGATAGATAATAGAATAGATAGATAGATAGATAGATAGATATGATAGATAGGATAGATAGATAGATAGATAGATAGATAGATAGATAGATTAGATAGATAGATGATATATAGAGAAGATAGTAACTGTTAGATGATAATAGATAGATTGTAGATAGATAGATAGATAGATAGAACGCTCAAAGTGCCTTGGGTTCGCAAGAAATGCTTCGCATTTAAAGCCGTGGACAATGTAAGCACTAAGGCGTAGAGCCTATCACGATTTCACGCTCTCGGACCACAACGTTTTCTCCGCTTGCGCAGTCGAAAAACACACAAAACGAGTGAAATCAGTTGATCGCGCACGATAGCGATGCGAGACAACATATATTACTCCTATATGCAACATCGAGGGCTTACTTTAATAGATGTCGCGTGAACAGTCCGCTGGCGTCACGAATTGCGTTGAAAAGAACGGTAAACTGCAGGAGAAAAATAACGCGCTCGTTCTTTGCGTTTTCAGATGTTTAGGGGCCCTGTAATACCCTCGTGCTGTATACAGGAAGCGAGCATCCTTCAAATTGGCTTTGCTCTTTATTATGCGCAAGTTGACGCTTTCTATTCCATGTTCTCCTTCTTGTCTCATGTTTAATTTCATGTTTCATGTTCTCATTCGATTTCATGTGAGCGCATGTTCATGTTCTTGCTAAGAACCGTTACCACCCTGATGACTTCTGTGACCGTTAGTCTATGAATGCCAGTGACCGCTAGTCAATACAAGCTTTTAAGTTTCCTGAGTTGTCTCTCTGTGACTTCAACAATGCCATCTAATCACCCCACGCGCAGCAAACAATATTTCCTTTTGCCTTTAACTTTGACTAGCATTAGTTTAGCTCTATTCAACCGGTAGTCCACGTGCCACGCCCAATATTTTTAAAATCATCTTCAGGATCTTCACTTTCGAAGATAATTAGGAATGCATCTCCTTTATGACTGTACTATCGCTCCTTTCGGCACTGCGCGTAATTATTATAACCCTGTCGACACCCATACCAGAAAAGCGCACTAGGTTATACTTCCATATTATGGCCTATAAATATCGCTTTGTATTCGCACTATTCTTAGACATGCTGCAGAATGTTTCTTGCGGTATTATGATAACATGGATCATAGGAGTTTGTACTTTTCATAAGCTTTCCTAATTTGCCACGCGTTTATCGCCCTTTTCTTAAAAACCTATGCGAAATCAATGAATTACTGGAGGTATTAACCGGATTATTAATTTTCCTGTCCTCTACACCCTTCTAGGTTCGTCGTAAAGGGGGTAAATTGGATGGGAAGAATAAAGATAAGGGTTCCAGGCGGAATGGAACCCAGACACTCAGCGGGGTAGTCAAGTATTGTACTACAAGGCCACGATACTGCTTGAAGCTGCTTCGTTAGGAGAGCCTATGCAGGCGTCATGACGGGTGAGGAATCATGTTAAGATATGTAATTGGTGCGTGGTAGACAGCATAGAATCACACAAGACGTCTCATCATTGGAATTGCGCAGCGGGTGGGTGGTTGAAAACTGCCCACCTATTACAAACGGC
Organism: Rhipicephalus sanguineus; assembly: GCF_013339695.2. Taxonomy (NCBI): domain Eukaryota; kingdom Metazoa; phylum Arthropoda; class Arachnida; order Ixodida; family Ixodidae; genus Rhipicephalus; species Rhipicephalus sanguineus. The sequence goes on from NC_051182.1 coordinate 123,745,902, forward strand.
TAAGCCTGAAATCATCATGAACCAAAGCATCAACAAAGTGGGCACCTGCATATGTGCGCGTATTGCTTTACAGAAGCGTCGAAGATACCTCGCGAAATGGTGATAAGTTCCGCGCCTTGCGCAGGACAGACGCACCAGCTAATGATCCAAAGGGCACAGGTTACCGGCCCAACGCGTTTCTAAAGATTGTCTAAACTGTTTCGGCGTCTCATTATTAGAATTCACCATGTGATTACAACGCATTTGTTTAGCGTCATAGGTCATAAAGCCATAACTCAAGATTTATAAATATATACTTGCGAATGCAGATCTCATGTGAATACCTCATTCGTCGCTCAATCGCTACCGCAGTAGATGGTTAGCCTGGAATGCATTGTTTTACCTCAAAACACTACGTGGGTGCTTCGTCAGGCGGAAGGGTTTTACTTCAAGATCCACATTATTACTTGGCCTAGGAAGCTGAGCGTCCGCATACGTCTTTAATGAGTAGGCATCACGTCGCAAGTATGCGTAGTGGCGAGTGTTTGCGTCCCTGCACGTCATAGAAAAGCGGTAACGTATAGCTCACGCGCAGCTGGGCGTTGGCGTTCGACCGTGACGTCAGCGAATGCAGGCAACGGTGCACGCGTCACAATTTTTGGAACAGCCTATTTATTACCTTCTATTGTTGAGCGTGGTATTTTAAGGCACGGAGAGGAGGCGGAGTCCAACAGGGCCCGCCTGGCATCGCAAAGTCAGGGAAGCGTCTAATTTTAGAAGTCCGGTAAATATTCCATATTTTGATAGCCGCCTCAAAGGGCTTAGACTGATAATGATTTGGGAAGCAGAACACCTCGACTTTTATTGAGAGGATTCAGAAGTACGCAAAAAGCAAGGGCAAGAGAAGTGAACGTTAATGGTCCTTCTCTATTCCGATGTTGAGTTAGCTTGCCGTGGATTTCCATTTTGGTATTTGTTTAATGCAGATTATTTGTAGTATCTTACCTAAACAACACTACCTTTTGATGCGAGTTGCAAGTGAAAGTTTGTCCGCTTTATATTATGAATGTATTCAGACAACAATAAGGAAGTGCTAAGGAATATGTTTGTTCCGATTTATTGCTTAGGCGATTGAACATTTTTTTTTGCGCTTTTTAAAGGGACACTAACATCGAACACTAAATCAATCTAGAGGGAGATATATATAGTAGGAAGAAGCATTCTCGCTGAAGCCACAGGAATATTTGCAAATGTAAGATGATTTTCGTTCCATCCTTCTCTCATTATTGCCAAATAGGTTCTATAGGTTCTTGAAAGCGTTACTTACGATGGCCGAAGCAATGAAGCAGTCAATGTGCGCATCGGATACCTAGCTTACTCAAATCTCTTCTGAAACCACCAGCCCTTCCTTTGCAAATTTTCCAAATATCACTGAAGGAAGACATTGTTCAGCATCCGTAGCAGAGACGAATGGTTGCATATCACTACACACGTAGCAAACTTGTGGTTTTGACAGCCATGGGTCTTTCATTTCTCCAAACGCGTTTTCTAGAACGTCATTTTATTTGCTTTTCCTTTTTCTTTTTTGCACTTCAAAGTGTATCGCAGGACTGTTGGACAAGCGTCCCGTAATCTTATTTTTAAAGAAAAATATCTTCTTATAAAGCCGCATAATTCTGTCCCTGTCATACTCCCGTTTTTGTAACCTTCATCTGTATTGTCACTTATTTGCCTTCACAGATCCTACTCAACATTGAAAGAGGAAATAAAACTTCAGCACCATATAATTTAAGTTCGATGCCAAGGATCTTAATGTGCAGGAGCCATGGAAAGAAACGCGAGCAGTGCGGCATCTACGCTCTCTGATGTTTCCCATTTCTTTACAAGCGGTTGTAGCCTGGGTGGTAATAAATAGCTGCTAGAGTCATCCATAATAAATCGATGACCACTCTAGCATCTTTTTAATGCCTCCAAGGTCAGCGGGCGTTGACAACAGCGCGCCGTGCTGTTCGCGTTTCTTTCTATCGACCCTGTATTTTCTTTGGCATTATTGCCGCATGGGCGCGACAAGATTTTCCTAAGCTTCCTATGTTAATACGCTGACTCACATTGAAAATAGCAAAGTTAATTGTTTATGCTAAAGACCCTCTCAGACACCGTCAAAATATGTGACGTCATGGTGAGCTAATGCGGAAGTCTGAAAATGGCTTCGCCACTCCTGTTTCATTGGCACGTTTTCTCGCTTACCGAGCGTCTTCTCGCTTGAAGGGTGGTGACTTAAGGATGACGAAAGTCTAGTTTATTGATAAGTAAGAAATCGACCTTTTCTCTTCAAGTGCTCGTTTAATACTGAACCATATTATAACTGCTCTACTTCGATAAGTATTCCTCAAGCCTGATGGCATTTCATGGAGCGGCAGATTCTTCAATTAGCACGCGTTTCAATGTACTAGCTATAGCACTAAAATACATACATGTTCTACACTATTTGCGTGTTCGCCTGAAGTGAAGGTTAAGCACTTGCCGTAATGCCTATATGCCATGGCTCACAAATTCAGAATAATTTTTGTGCAGACGAAACCTTGGTAAAAATAAAGTAGACTGACGTAATTATACCCGCATGCCGAAGATCGCTATAGAGAACTGGAATCCCATCTGTTAGTTTCTGCAACTCGTTTTGAGATTCCTGGCTGCGTCTCCAAAACACGATATGTTATAGCAAAGTGTAACGTTATGGGAGTTGGCGCATATCTTAACGAAATCATTGCGGCGGAAAATAAGAACAAGGAAAATTAAAAACGAGAGAAGACTGGATAGGGCGACCACAATGGGCCCTAAGAGACCAATTAAGGCATTTGCGCCCAGTTACGACACCCACATGTTCAAATGGTTCCTTCTTAAGGTACGTATTCACGAAATAATTAGCATGACATTGATCATTCACTAATGCCGAGTGATTTAGTGCTGGCCCTCGATGCATAGCGGTCCGCCCAAGTCTCAAGAGACTGTTGTGGATGAACAGTGCTAACAACCAGAGTAAACTTTCAAAAAAAAAACACAGCAGTTAACGGGCTCTTTATACGAAAAAAAAAATGTACCGGATGACGCGGAGAAAAATATTAAAGCCTGTACTGAACGCACCAGTGACTCGGAAATAATGGTGAAGGCGGAAGTGCATCCTTGCACGAGGCGAATTACTTAACTGCAAAAAATTTTCGACCACAATTTTTTCACGCGTCCTCTTTCTTTCTTTTTCTTTCTTTCCTTCTTTCTTTCTTTCCTTCTTTCTCTCTCTCTTTCTTCCTTTCTGTCTTTCTTTCTTTCTTTTTCTCATTTCTACTTGGCGCCTTCTTTGAAATTCAATATTCATGACCAGCAAGCAAGGGTTTGATTTAATTTATTGATTTCCATCTACATACACGCATACAAAACAGTGGTAAGTGGAGGTGGATGAAGAAAAAAGCCGAACAAACGCAGCTTGAGAAAACCTCACCCCCTGTAGAACAGAATGGCTGCATATGGTAGAGCACATATTGCGCATTGTATAATATACTGATACAGTGACCATAATGAATGACACTTATGCCATGCAAAGAAAAAAACAACAAAGAAAACATTCGCACAAGGGGTTTCATTACTCAAACAATGCGGCAATAAAATCAATTATATTCACTTCATGACACATTATAGAGAGGGGAATGCATGCATTGAACTTCGAAGTTTGGACACTGCTAAATCCTGTAAATAATAGTCTGCTCTATCGTATCAATTCATCAGTCTTGGGATCATCATCGTCATCATCATCAGCCCGTCTACGCCCACTGCAGGGCAAAGGCCTCTCCTATGTTCTGCCAATCAACCCGGTCCTGTGCTTTCTGCTGCCACGTTATACCTACAAACTTCTTAATCTCATCTACCCACCTAATTTTCTGTCTCCCCCTCACGCGTTTGCCATCTCTAGGAATCCAGTCAGTTACCCTTAATGACCACCGGTTGTCCTGCCGACGTGCTACGTGAACGGCCCATATTCATTTCTTCTTGATTTCAACTATGATATCCTTAACCCCCGTTTGTTCCCTGACCCACTCTGCTCTCTTCCTGTCTCTTAAGGTTACACCTATCATTTGCCTTTCCATCGTTCGCTGTGTCGTCCTCAATTTAAGTCTTGGGAATTTAAGTCTTGGGATAATATGACATAAGCTCCCAAGGTGAGTTGAGACGCGCAATAACATAGTGATTAAGCTAATTAGGCTATCAGTGCACCACATACTAAATTCACTGCCTATCGTTAGGATAAGGCAGTTTTTCAAGTATTCACTTATTGTTCTGAGTTCCCTATCGCGCTCGTTCCGCTGCTCGGACACTGCACACGCACTCGGGCGCTCAGCTTCAGCCCTTGACAAGGGGCGCGGTGGGGCGGGGCGGGCACAAGAGATCACTGCATTACGAAACGCAGCCATGGAACAAAACACGAGCAGGTGTATAGGGGGTTCCCGCGCGGTCATCCACGAAACGCGGAAGGCGTGTTCTAGCACGTGCCTCTTACGTAGGGACCCCCCTCTGCACTGATGGTCTTGCATTTCGCCCTGTTGTTTCCGTCCCCCCACCCCCCAGTCGCACATTCAAGGGCGGTCACACGCCGCCACCTTCAAACGTCCCCCCCCCTCTCTCTGACAAACAAGGTGTCCTTCTCTCTTTCCCCTCTCACGTTCTTGCCTTTGGACATCCTCATCGAACGTTGCGAAACGAACCAGAAGCCTCTCCACCTCATAATGTCCCTGCTTGCTCCCGTATACTCATATAGGCAGTGGTGCAGTCAATAAACAGGATAGATGCAAAGGTGCTCCAGCAAACCTGTCTCCTTTTCTCTCATTGAAGTGCTTCTCTCATCCTCTTTCTCTTTCCTTCCTTTCTCACCCATCTATCTATCTATCTATCTATCTATCTATCTATCTATTCTATCTATCTATCTATCTATCTATCTATCTATCTATCTATCTATCTATCTACTATCTATCTATCTATCTATCTACTATCTATTATGTTTTCATTGGCTGTCGAATGTGTGCATTGAGAGGCAGTTGAAAGGTGAGAAAGAAGGAAGAAGTACACTCGCTGCACCGATTTAGGAGGCAGGTCCACCGACGCTTTCGCAAGTGGCGGCTGCTGCCCAGTGACTAACAAACCTTGCCTGTACCTCTCAATGTACTTGACTCTCTCTTCTGTGAACAGCCTGATCTCGCCACTTTGATTTGTTTTTGGTACCTTTCCACGTGAGCGCTGTAATTATACTTGCCGGCCGACGCTGTTGCGTCATTGTTTCACTGCCGGTTCCATGTAATTACAGGGAGTCTCGTTTCATTATTGTACTTTCACGAAATCGATGCTCCCGCGGAAGCAAGCAATTTCGTGCCACGTTGGCATTCCCTAGCGTGCTTCAGTAGGTGAAAATCAAACTTCAGTGACGGAGGAGCGCGTTAAGCGGGTCACTTCTCGAGCACTCTGTAATCCAGAGCAGGGATGGCGCCAATATTCCCACCGACACCCGTGTTGTCAGACGACATTGTCGCTTGGTCAGAGGCTGGCCGATCACGGAGGCAGTGCAAAACCAGCTGAGGTGCAGGAAGCTTGCAATGCCTCCGATCCTTGAGGCAGTAAGAAAACCACGTTAGGCGTAGGAACACCTCGGAGAGGGGCTAGGCAGGATCAATACATCGAACCAGAAGACAAAAAAAGAAGATGGCTTTCGCCTTCCAGTCGTTTTAGGTGAATACATAAACGGATCCTGTGAGTTTTTATTCCGTTGTTTATTGCGACAGACGTTATATGGACACTCGAGGCGCATTTGTGCCGCTAAAGTGGTTCCTTGGGCGAGTTGGTACGACATATTGGAGCGAAGCAGCGCGAAAGACGAAAGACCAGGCAGAGAAGGACGCAAACAACAGCGCTGACTTACAACAAAAGTTTATTCGTCAGTTTTTGGTAGTTGGTTAGTTTCTTAGTTTTAGTTTGTTAGGTGTTAGTTGTTAGTTAGTCTGTTAGTTAGATTGTTCGTTTTTGTATCTTCGGCTTGTCATGTTTTCTTTCTTCTTTTCGTTTTCAACTGCGCAGCTATATAATGCGTGGTTTGACGAATGAAATTTTGTTGTAAGCCGGCGCTGTTGTTTGTGTCCTTCTCTGCCTGGTCCTTCGTCTTTCGCGATGTTTCCCTGCAATAGCATTTCTGCCGTCGCCATAATGTTCCGTATGAAGTCCTGAGAACCTCGCGCGTCGCGTGTTCTATATGCAAGTGAAAGCATCAGGTCGCAGCGGGCTCGGCTGAAGCAGATATGGAACATGCCGCCGCCTCTGCCAGGCAAATGAGCATGATGGGTGCTGATGGTGGGGCGGCTGCGTCATTTTGGCAGTGACTGAGAATTTGTAACTTTTTTCTTGAAAAAAAATTGTAGCGGGCCCAAAGAAAATCTGAACTCTGTTCACTTGACGAGTTTGGCAAGCCCATCGTTCACGACGGGTTTGCTTAATGCCCCTCCTTACAAACATTCAGCAACAGTGTATATGTTACATAGAAAAGAATAGAACACTCAATGTGCGCAATCATGATAACAATACCACAAGGCTGTACAGTTATTTTGCGTTTTCTTTAATAGTTCTCCAGTTTTTAATAAGTTTTGGCTTTTATCTTAGTCGCACGTTGTGTGTAGAAACCGGTTCTACGTTCTTCCATCCGGGTCATCCAGTGCTCATTCATGTGTTGTTAGCTCGCGGAAAGTCACCAAAGACAGAAACCGCGGACGTTTTTTGCATGTCCTGGACGAATACGTTGCGCAGAACAGCGAAAGAAAACTCACGGTAACAACTTACGCAAGTACCAACTTCTAAACATAACCCTGTCGCCGATATTTATCGCGATAATGTGCCGTGGAGCGATACATAATAGCGTTAAACCCAAGTGCCTAAAGCAAAATAAAAAATAAAAAGAGGCTCATTGAATAACCGTGCCCAGAACAGCTCATCTGTCCATCACCCACGCACGTACAAGTACGCTGACCATCGGACTAGAGAAATGATCGAGGCCCAGTGTTGACGGTCCACGCGTTAGAGTGTGACCTGTTGGTTCGTCGAACGAGGAATTGCGTTAAGTCTCGCATGCGTGGGTGTTGGTGGCGGATGAACTGTGTGTCCTGGCAAGTACCGTCATGGACATTTCCCGCCTGCTTATTTTTGGCATACACCCACCATTCCATCCGACCCTTCACCCCTAACTTCTAGCTTTATAATACTGTGTGGTGGCCGATGAACTGTCTCCTGACAAGTATGAACATTTCCTGCATGTTTATTTTTGGTATACCACCTCCCCCCCCCCCCCCCCTCCCCATTCGATCCCACCCTCAACCCAGCTTTGTAAAACTGCGTGGTTGCTGATGTCCCGTCAAGTACTGTCATGGACATTTCCTGAACGTTTACCTTCGGTGTTAACCCCAACACCCGCTTTACAGGACTGCGCTGCATATTTTCTTCGCACAAATATTGTGTGACCACGAATAAAGTCATCGTGGGAAGCTCATGTCATTTTCGCTTTCCCAGTCCCCTTCTGTCTAGGTTATTGTTTTCGCGCTATGAACATTGATGATATTCATGGAAAAAAGTGCGGAAAAATAAACAAGACGAGGCGAGACAAACAACCGCGATATTCGTTTGTCTGTCGTCCCACGTTTTCGCGCAGCTTCAAGTTAGGTAATGTCGCTTCTACTTAAATGTCTGTTTACATCCTCTATTCAATCACGTGCACTGCGAAAAGCTAGCACAAAAAAAAATACAAAAACATCGATCAATTATCGCATGCTGCCTCTGTATTTTCTAAGATAATTCAAGGTCCAAAAATCGAACACAATCATAACAATCATACAGTAAGTCATGAGCACTTCGAGGCCATGAATGTTCTGGCGTGTTTTAGTGCCTGTGAACGATTCGCTTCGTTTTACTTTTCACTTATCGCGTTATAGGCGCTATAGCATGCCTATTTCATATTCAGATATAGCACACTTCTCCGATAAGAGAAGCAGGACGCATGGTTGTTCTCAGTAGCAGACAGATCTCGGTATATTATACAAACCTACACGAACCACGCGATCTTTCGATTTCATTCGACACATTTCGAGTAATTCCTGCGGTTTCACGTGTCTTAATCAAGATGTGATTATGAGGAACGCCGTACAGGGAGTATCCGGCTTTACTTCGAACAATTTGGGTTCTTCAACGTGCACATCAATATAACTTAGAATACCATAGAGCAGGGCTAGTTGGTAAGTATTAATTCTTAAAAGACGGGCGGCAAACACGGACACAAGAAGGAAGTCAAGAAAGCATTTATGGTGTCTTGACTTCTTTCTGTGTCCGTGTTTGCACGCGCTGTCATTTCGAATGACTACCTAAATATGAGCACACGGTTTTTGTTCGATTGGCCTCTAAAGAAAGGCAGCCGCCATGGCAGGGAATCGTGGCCACGACCAGCAGTTAGCATCGCGCACTCGTCCGCTGAATTTGCTGGCGGGTTTATACTCGCTTGGCTGAAAAGTTACGGGAGAGAAAACCAAAAATAATTAGGCGCAGCAAGGGTGACCATACACACCTTTTTTTTAGGGGCGAAGCACCTCTTAGTCTAACCATGTCACGTCTCCGTTGTCCGGCGTAACCACCCTTGCAAACTGCCCACTCCTTCGTCTTG
>NC_051182.1:123754708-123886211 GCF_013339695.2 Rhipicephalus sanguineus
AGACCAGAACCATGGACGGAATCATCATCCGCGTTGTAATGATTTCCCTGCCGCAGAAGTGCTTAACAGCGAAGAATTTAAGCCGGAGCTGTTTTTGTGCGGTCTAACAGAAACTATCGTCATCAACGGACATGTGCCCAGAAATTGGGCAAATCCACTACTCACCGCTGGTCCACTAAACATGAAGAAGGCACCGATTAGCCCAAGAATGGCCATCGTCACGGTATGTGCCACAGAAATTGGGCACTCCCACTTCTCACCAATAGAGCAGCCTAATGGCCTCAACTGCGCATGCGCCGACATCTGGACACAGCTAGATAAGCGAGCGCGTCACCGCGCTCGCTCGGTAGCAGCCATGGAACGACCGAGGATACTTCGAACTCCCAAAGAGGCGGCGCTTCGCGAAAGAGGGTTCGTAGCTACGCGGGACTAACAGCAGCATCGTCAAGCCGATCCCGAGTACGCAGCCAGGGCTGCCTAGAAAAAGAGGCGGCGACGAGGCGAACACTCCGAATACGCCAGCCGTGAACGTGAGTCGAAGGCTGCGCCCTTGCGGCTTTAGGCCAGGATCCAGTATATCGGACCGGAGCTGCCGACGCTCGATCCAACGTGAGTCGCTCTCGCTGGAGTTTGGCCATTCCGCCGAGTTTGTGCGACCGCCGCTGGTTCAACTCACAACTGGTTCACTGAGAGAGAGAGAGTAGAAATAGAAAGCTATATAATGAAAGAGAGAGAGAAAAATCCAGTAAGCTCCACTTCGCAAACACTATCCAAAGAGCGAAGCTTATGCCCGTCATTCGTCAGTCTAGATCGTACTTTTATGTTTTCAAGTCTTCCCTTCGCTGGCGCTTAGCTTCGGCCTTCGTTACGCGAACATCGCCGTTGGCCCGGCGACGACATGCCCGTTTCCGTCGTCGTCATCACTCATCAGACGTCTACATCCCACTGCAGGGCAAAGGCCTCTCTCATGTTCCGCCAATCAACCTGGTCCCGTGCTTTCTGCTGCCACGTTATACCTACATACTTGTTAATCTGATCTACCCACCTAATTTTCTGAATCCCCCTCACGCGTTTGCCATCTCTTGGAATCCAGTCAGTTACCCTTAATGACCACCGGTTATCCTGCCGACATGCTACGTGCCCGGCCCTCATGCATTTCTTCTTCTTGATTTCAACTATGATATCCTTAACCCTTAACCCTCTCCGCGTCGTATATCGTTGGAAATACTTGTGGAAGTCATCATCGACATTTGCAAGTGCACGGCTGCATGCCTTGGACACTGATCTTGAACTGCGCATCCCGTCCACCTTATCACGACGTGACTCTACCCTGCTGGTCCGTCTATGGCTTGTAGTGGCCTTCTCAAATGCATATTCCTTTATTATTGGAATGGCTTAGAGCCCGTCATGTGAAGTCTGCGGGTGCAGCGAAACAGTGGCGCACCTTCTATGTGAGTGCACCCGCTTCAACTCCGAAAGAGCGGCCCTTTCAGCCGCATTAGGCCAGCTGGACAACGCCACTCTCACGGAAAATAAGATCAGTCTTCAGCACGAGCCACTCTGAGAGAGTTGTTGCGGTTTCTTCAAGCAACCGGACTCAATGTAAAACTGTGACTGTTGGCACAAAATGTTGCTGTGTAGTACTGGACTACGGTCATGACATTGCTTTTTTGTTGGTTATTGTATTTTGTCGAGTGCTGTCGTCACGCTTCTTCTTCTCCTTTCTCTTTCTTATTCTTTTACATCCCCTTTCCCCTGCCCACGCGCAGGGTAGCAAACCGGATAATTCTTCCGGTTAACATCCCTGTCTTTCCTTTCCCTCTCTTCCTCTCTCTCTCTCGTAACTCTACCGACACATGACTAAAACACGAACGACGGACAGCGCATCATCACATTTCGGGCAGTATAAGCAGCACAATTGTTTAAAAGATGTGAGTGCGTCGTATGTGTGCGACACATCCCAAGTCTGCGGAAGTGCCCGTCGCGTCTTTCGGTAGCATATAGTGCCGATAAATACTATTATTTCGCGCAATGCCTAATCCCGTATTGTCATATAGTTTTTTTTCACCTTTCAGCGTCCAGGTTCCGCCCGCTTAAACGATACACGTGCTCCTCATCGCAATTCAACGACGTTGTCACGTGATAGACGATATCTATATAAACGATGTTCTTCACAAACGCGGGTTTCTTTCTTTTCCAGAAGTTCTCATACACGCTGTTCAAAAACATACTTCACCAAGTCAGTCAAGACTTAGCGCAGCTTGCAACAAGTCGCGCCCGGCTCGGTCACAGCAGAGCTGATGGGCACCTAGCTGGACCCTCTCACCTCTCTCTTCCCATCTCTGTTATTCTATACTTACTATTACTATACTATACTATACTATCCTACTTACTATATACTACTATACTATACTATACTATACTATACTAAAAAAGAGCTATGAGTGACTACTTTGGATGAGTCATCACCCTCCTGACTCTCTCTTAAAGAGACACGTTAACTCCCTTGATGGACCACACGACTCTCCAAAGGGAGTATAACGACATCCAAATAGAGTTGACGGGTCTCTCTAAAGAGAGTCATATACGTGGCAAGCCAGAACTCTCAAAATTAAGTCAAAAGACTCGCCTTTTTCTAAGAGTGTACAAGGCTATGCGTGCTCTCTCTTTTCGTATCTTTTTGATCTCTTTCTTTCTATTTATTTCTCTATCCGTCTGTTTCCTTCTGCATTTTTTCTATCTTTTTCTCTCTTTGTTCCCTTTCTATCCGTACATCTTTTTTATGTCTTTCTCTTCCGCTCCCTTTCTGTGTAGTCGTTAACTCGCCTTCTATCTTTTTCTCTCTTGCCTCTCTTTCTTTTTCTGTGTTTCCATCTGTTTCTCTTTATTCTTTTCTTTGGTATATTATAATTGTTAGGCTTTCACGTCCCAAAACTACGATACGATTATGAGGGACGCCGTAGTGGAGGGCTCAAGAAATTTCGACAACCCGGGGTTCTCGGTGTACCCCTCAACAGCGCCGCAAGGAAAGGAACTTCTGTGTGCGTAACAATGGCAATTTCAAACTATCCTAGAATGCATACTGCAAGTACAGTTGCGGAGTGCCCACTACGCCATAATTTTTCCTTTTGCGATTCAGCGAAGGGCCCACTACGCGTCCGTAGGTGCCACGCCCACCTGCGCAGTGGCACAGTTTGTTGATGATGTTGTTGATAATGATGATATTTATGCCTGAACCCATTGTAATAAGTGGACCTTTAAAAACACGCACTCGTAGCGCCATTCACATGCTTTCACGCCTTGAGCGATCCTATGCGTCTGCCACGCGATATTACAGGCGTTAAGGGGCCTCCTCCTACTACGTGATATTGATATAGTGTTTTTTACCGAAGCAGTTTCAAGCACTGGTTTGGCTCGATGGTACACCTGCTTGCCACGCAAAATACCTAAATTTGAATTCTCATTCGGAGCGCATATTATAATATTTATTTATTTGTATCTATCTCAATTTTTCACTTACGAACAACGCCGACACCGACACCTGAATTTCTCCGGAATGAGCTTTTTAATGCTATCCTGTAAACACTTCGAGTTGCCTTGTGAGAGCTTTAAGAAAAGTCTAACTCATTCAAATGCGTCTCATAGTTTCCTCCACTGATTATTTCTTCTCGTGACTACTTTTCCTGAGCACGACGATGTTAGGCTTGCAAAAAAAAACACCAGTGTCTCATCTTGCCATTGAATAAACACATTTCTTCAATCCGTGTTTAAAAATATGATGCCGCATCTATGTTACTTGTGTAATGAAGCAATGCAGGCATTCTTTCACTTGACTTTATCACAACGGCAACTGAAGAATTCTCTTCGCCTAACTTTATATTCAAAGCCAGGCGGCACTGTGCAAAATATCCTGCTAGCTTCTTCGTGTTCGGTACCCGCAGTATGGAGCAATCCCGCATCGCAAAGTCCACCCGATGCGAGTCACGAGTGTTCTCTACGAATGTACACACTTGCTTTTGCCCTGTTGCGTAAAATCTCAGCTCTCGTGATGCCCGCAATTCGTTACATATGTGTTCAAGGCGTAGGTATAGAATCATGAGAGACAGCAGGTTTCTGTGACGTCAATGGCGTCGTATGAAGGGCACAGAGAAAACGGGTAAATCCCACGTTTTCTCGCATTAGAAGTAGGTTCGCGGTTGCCCCTATGTACTTTTCTTAATACTACACTAGATGTAAATCTGGCGCTAGTGTCTATGGGAGCTGCAAACGCATGACGCTTCAGCCAGCATGAGAATGATGGGTAGTGCCATGAACTGATATAGAGTGTTAATGCGGGCTTCTAGGTACATACTGAACTTCGAAAAACAGCTCTAAGACGGGCCATAGCGCTGGTCTTGACGCTTCTTTCTATGTCCCGTCTTAGCGCTGTTTTCGGAAGTTCAGAGGGTAGCGCATAGATGTCTTTAAGCTTCGTTCTTTTGACGCCGTGTGTCTACGTGTGGCCTCCTACCGCTTTGTCGCAAAACTAAGTTCAGGAGTCGCACGTCACCACTTTGATCCTTTTAGGCTGAATAATTCAAATCAGCTCGCAAGGTTCACAACTAGCCATTCTTTTATCCCGGAACAAAAGTCAAAACACAACAATAAACAAAGCCACAAGTGCGTTTGAAGCCGCAAGCACGGAGACTAGGCAAATCTATCTACTACCGCTCATTCTCGTGGTCATAGAGCTTCCTACAATACTTACTAGAGGGAACTCTGGCGCTAGTCTCCATGGGAGCTGCAACGCATGGCGCTTCAGCCAGCATGGGAATCAATGGTTGGGGAGGTTCTTCGCAGTACGTTCCACATGGGTTTCTTGTGCACACGCGTGGCCGTCGCCTAGCAACGGAAACACGCGCGCGACCGCGGCCAGATGTTCTCTGGCACGGCCAAGCACAGGCATGTCGGGCGTGTGGTAGTGCGGGAGTACGGTCCCTAGAATATACTGAGCGTAGTGGTAGTGCCGCTTGGCCGCTGCGACTACGCTCAGCACTTGTTGAGAGCAGATTCTGTGCCACTTTTCCTGCGATACGGGGCACTGTGGAGCCTGCAGTGGCGACAGCACCTGAAGAAGATGTAAGGCACCTGCGGGACTTGTTAGTAGCGACTGACATTTGCGTGCGGTAGATATTGCCGTACTTATGGCGTTTACCGTACGGAGGTGCTAAGATGCCCCAATGAAATGGCCTGTACTGAAGTACAATAAAAACTGAGGGTCCCTTATGCGCATTTGCCTGAGACGACTGGAAGGTGAGAGCCATCAAGATAATGTTCTAGATGAATTACCAACCGGTTCAAACGCTCACGTTAATAGGCCTAGATGCTGCATAACTTCGCAGGTAAGAACTTTAGCACAAACGAGGACGATCGAATTACAAAGAGATGAGACGAGCCCTGGCGCAGTGCGCGTGTTCCGTCCTATTAGCGCTGACGTTTTCACCTTCAAAATGTACTGAAGTAACATCTGTATCGGATGGAATGGAGCAGTACAAGCACAGACCCTTAATATTTTCATGAAGCTAGATGCATGGGTCGCGGGCCGCTGCGGATGCTGCGTGCAGCGCATATAATCGCCCATCGTAGCAGTTGCACGCCCAATACTTCTTTCAAATTTGCCCGCATGGAAGCCTTCGTCTCTTTTTCCTATTCTTCTAAGCTTGATTTCGGCTATTGTATAGCGACATTTTTAGTTGGGTCCTCAAAACCGTCGGCGTGCGGCGTCTGCTAGCGCGCGCTGCCAATATTTTCCAAGGCCAGGCGTTTGCGTGAGGCGGGTGCCAGTAGAGTCGAAAGAACAGGGAAAAATCTAAAGAGTTTAGGTGCCAGCGCGCGCTGCCCATGGTTGCCAGGCGTGACCGCGCATGCGCAAAGGAGACCCATGTGGAACGTACTGCAAAGAACCTCTCCCATCAATGGTAGTGACACGGATTTGTCTAAGTTTCATTCTTTCGGCTCCGTTTGGCTCCGCGTCGCCTGTAGCCGCTGTGTTGCCAAACAAAGTTAGCAAAAGTCAGCAGTTCCACTTCACTACTTTTACCCTTTTTAAGGTCCCCAACTCAAATCTGGTCACGAAGTTCACAACTACCCTTCTTTTATCCGAAGGAAAACCAAAACATAAGAATAAACAAAGCCACGGGTGCGTTCGAAGCCCGCAAGCACGAAGACTAGGCAAATCCGTGTACTACCCATCATTCCCATAGTGGCGGAAAGATCGCAGTTACAGAGTCTCCTCTAGTTAATTTAGGAAACTCTGTGCCCATGATGACTGAACAATCTCAGCCCCACAGTTTCCTCTAATGAAAATTTTAGGAAACACTATATTTGTTCCTGTCACAGTCGTGACCAAAGACAAGGCGTAAAATACCAAACAAAAACAAACAAACAAAAAAATCAAGCTTAACAACGAGGCGTGCAAGGCTGCATCAATCATACAGCTATAACTGTCAACAGTCTCGTTATTGTGTGGTGCGCTTATTCAGGCGCTTGCGCTGCTAGCAAAAAAAATAAAAAAATGATGACTAAAGATTTCGGACCACGTCATATTTTATGCGTTGCAATGAATATGAAACTCGTAGATTCAACTTTTTATTACCCAGGTGTTTCGGCATCATGCATTCGCAACATGCTGTCGGCTTTATGTTCTTTTGTGCGACGGTGCTTTCCTTGAAAAAGTTTTGGAATAGCCCTTGCGGGGTCTAGAATGCTACATTTTAAGAAGAAAAAAGGGAGTGCGGTTATTCCTGACTCGTAACTCTCTTTTAAGAGACATTTTAACTCGAAAAAGTATGATTGTCGCCAAGGAAGGTTCGCTTGTCTCTTTAAAGAGAGTCACATAAGCGCTAAGTCAGGTCCAGTAAAAAAGGGTCATAGGAATTTTTTTTTTTTTAGATTGTACCGGCTGATAAGACGTCGTTTGTAGGACAAAAATTGTAACGACGCGAGGCATTCGAAGAGCGGAAAGCACTGGAAGGGCTCCATATTCTAACGTCAGGAGTTAGCGTGTGCATTATTGCACAAATATTAGGTGGATATTGTATACGTTTTAAACTATTCGATCTCTGTTAGCAGGCGGCGAAAATTATATCGGATAGCTCACGAGGCGATCAAAAAATGCATATCTATGCGGTCCTTATGCCAAATTTGACAACTCTATACGCGAGACCTAATAGCAGGTGCAATCATTAATGCAACCTTTCTAAATCTCATCGCAATGTCTGCTTTAGAAATGTCAGAGTGGTGCACATTCATGCGGTGCTACGCGCTTCAATTTCAGAAGAAAACTGCTGACACCGGCAGTTCGTGTAAGCTAGGTAGTTTTAAGGCGAGTGCCTTAGATGTCACGTCAAACTCGAAATGTAGTTGCCGGCATCGACACGAGTGATGCGAAAAATCGTCGTCTAGCTGACGTCACCGTATGAGGTCTTCATGACGTCACAGGCAAGAAACTTTTCTGACGTCATCGTGACTTCCTCATGACGTCACTGTTACTTCACCTAACGTGAAGTCACGTGATGACGTCATGGACGCTTGGTCAGAGGTGGGCCGATTCCTGAGACACTGAAAAACCACGTGGGGTGTGGACAGCCTATAGGGTTGTGCGGAATAAATACAACTGATTGAGAAGAAAAACAAGAAGGTTTTCGTCTTTGAGTCATCTTATGCAAGTATGTGAGGCACCGTGTCACTTTTTATTCACTTGCCGGTGACTCTGAAATTTATAAGGTGGCATGGAAGGCGCGGCCAATCGCATCTTTTGGCTCATCACGAGGTGGCGGATTCAAGTCCTGCGGGGTTACCGCACCCCAACGTGGCAGGAGTCCGTAAACGATCGTATGATTAGGTGAGCGTCGAAGTTAAAAACTTCAAAACCGTCGAAAGTACTTGCGTTAAACGGCGTCACCGAATAAGATGAACACCGCTCTTGTCAGGCCCGTAGCCAGGAATTGTTTAGGGGGGGGGGGGCGAACTTCCTGGAAACCTTGGCTACTTTTGAAGAAAACAGTTATTAAATGCGAAGCATTTCTTAGCGAACCTCTGGCACTTTGAGCGTTTCTATCTACGTATCTATCTATCTATCTATCTATCTATCTATCTATCTATCTATCTAGCCGCCTACGTCTGGGTGCTCTCATGATCGCCTCCTTAACTTGGTGTAGACCAAAGTTTGCATGGGAGGGTAAGAGGATTTGACGAATATGATTGCCGGGTCATGACATGAATAACGTTAAAATCCTGTGGCGTACGTCGTCAAACCCTTTCCACTAGACACGTGTGGCACATACCCGTATACCACTGGCCGCGGTGTACGGGTATGCGCCACAGGTGATTGACAGTTTATATCTACCCAGGAACGGCGAGAACAGACATTGGTAAGTTAAATGCTAGAGCGTTAAGGAAAACCAACATCGGCAGCGTTGACTCAATGAATGGAAAGAATGAAAATTAGGATCCCAGCAGGAATCGAACTCAAGCATTCTGCGTGGCAATCAGGTATTCTACCACTGAGCCACACCGGGTCTGTAAACTGGTTTGGAAAAACAGCCTACGCAGGCGTCAAGCGGTGCAACATTAATTGTGGTTGTCGGGCTGGCTATCTAATTTTACAAGAAAGCAATAAACACTACATGATACTCCTACGATGTGCACTCCTACGATACAGGCGTCACATCAGATTAACGTCCGTGGTTCCAGTGTTGGCTGCACTTTTATAGCAGTTTAATAAACATCACCTTTGCATTTCTATGATTCAGCAAGCTATATTGAAGCATTGCTCGACCCCGGAGGAATACATTAACGAAAGTTACATATGATATCCACATCACCGCACCGCAAAGTACACTTAGTCCGCAAGAACGACGCAGTGTCCTCTTCATTTCTTACGAGGCTGGGCAATGGCCTCATGCTGACCGAGGATGATGCCAGATTGATTGAGAGCTGCTTTGTAGATTAGGCTACGTAGGCCACATACGGCCAGGTAGTCTACGAATACGACAAACACCATCCACTGATGTTGGTCTACGTAGCGCTATCCAGGCTTACCAGCCTCGACGGCAGCGAACGCGAAGGGTGGCTTCAGGTTCCGACATGTCGCCGGCTCTGTCGACAGACAATTTGTCGACGAAATGACCGAGGTATCCACGAATTCCAACAGCTCTACTATACCACATACTTCACTACACATGGACCCCTCGTCACCACGATCACGACCGGATCCTATAACAAGTCATGGCCAACTGCAGGTGCTCACTGATCACGGTGATGATGCCCTTGTTCAAGAACTGTCAAGAACTTCTCGCACACATGCACACGGGTTCGTTAAACGTGCGTGCGTTCTCGGGACACATATAAGCACTACATATCAGCTTACCGCTTCTGGTGTTGGTAATACCCACGTTGCCATTGGCAGCGTTACCCAACCGTAAACAACTAGTTATAAAACACATATGCGGCTCTTCGACATATCTATGTGTGCTTATAAAATTTCTACAAATCTTTAGCGTCATTTTGTAACGTGTCGTTCAGTAAAAGAATTTACGCCACAGTCACCTACCCGCCGCATGCTTCGCATAACATCGACTCCCACGGTACGTGGGATCTGCCGAATTTTTTTCATTATTTATTTTTGGTGAAAACACCTATTTCACCAATATTTTGGGAGGGGGGTAGGAGGCCAGGCCCCCAGCCCCTCCCCCTGGCTATGGGCCTGGCTCTTGTGTTTGTTTGTTGACCCGCATTCTTGTCTCATTCGTTGGCGTCGGCTCAACGAAATAAGTGCTAACTTGTCCAATGTCGGAACTGATTAGTCACATTTAGTTAACGAAGGAATTCCGACTACGGCGGCATTTCGAGCTGGTGCGTCAGTTTGGCGCATTAAGCACTTTCCAGTCGTCTTAGGCAAATTCATAACGGACCATGTGATTTATTCTCGTCTCTATATTAAACGGACAGCTGATCCTCTTCAATAAACGCGATTCATACGCATGATCACAATGAAAGAGCTGCCCAAGTTAGCCCACATTACTGTATAAGTAAGGATTACAAGGGGGCCTGATGAGTAGGCAGCCATCTCCGTCAGTGCCTTCTGGCACAACAGCAAAAAAGTCACAGTTTCGCCGCATGACAATGCAAGGAATGCGATAACAACAAATTGGAATAAATATACGAAGAAAGGCTAGCAGCTTGCTCCTTTCGCAAACGCGTCTGCAGCAGCGAGCGAAGTGACCTTCGTGTGTTCTATACCTCCATCTCAAACGTTGCGACGAGAGCACAACACGTACGAAGCTATGGGCCATCTGTTTGTCATCTCGAGAGAAAAGCGTGCGACCACAGGCGACCGCAACCTGTGGCACGCAGCCCCCATCCGGCTTCTATCTCCATGCGCCGCGACGAGACACGGGCGGAGCGACGCCCTTTTAACGCGCTTAGTACCTTTGCGCCATCTCACGGGTTAGTAAACAAGCCTCTGCGACTCGAGCAGCGTAGAGATACGTTCACCGCCAATTGTACATGATGTCTACAAATAGCTAGTAGTTTGAGCGCTGCAGGACGTGTGCGTTGCTGGCTGAGCGTTCAAACGCGTTGCGCCGCGGAGCGAATGGTTGCTAGTTCGATTCCGCGGACGCACGCTTTAGAAACATTTTCTCAGAGGTACTTGCTGTTGGGATAGTCGTTTCATACGGTGTATTGACCGTGAAACTATTTGCCACACACCGGAAAACAGCGAAGAAAGGAGGGCGAAAGGAGCCAAGTCTAAAGTCCCGGAAACTTCGTAAAGTAGCGACATACGTGCATAAAAGCGCGCCTCCTCTCTTTTCTCCCTCCTCTGCCCTCTCCGAGGCTGACGCCGCGTCGGCATTGGCCAACTGCCCTCACGTGGGACCGCTCGGAGCGCTCGTTCGTTTACAGTCGCTCGCGACTGCCATCTTCGCTCTCGAAGCGCGGGCTCGCTGGTTCTCAGTGCATGTGTTTTATGGATACGCACTTTCCATTCCGCGTGCGTTGTGCTCTGAGATACCTTGCACACAAGACCGACGTCGCGGTTGGTTGCCATGGGCTTCTGCTGCGCTTTCGGATGCCAAAAGAAATCAAGTGAAGGCAAAAAGCTTTTCATGATACCGTCCGCGAAGCGCAACGAGTTGCGAAGGAAGGCTTGGTTACACCGAATCGGAAGATAAAACTTTCGGCGGACGTTTTCCACGCGACTACGTGAAGTAAGTTGCTATCCTCTCACTATAAGAACTCGTCGAGGTTCGCGCTATTCCTCACACGTTTTATTTCTGCTTCTGCGGGGTGCGTACTAAGTGTCTTTTTTTTTTCAAGAATATGGGGCTACGTTTTGTGCTTGACGTGATGCGCCTACTGGTTTGAGTTTGCGGTATTGGTCTGTGCGCCTAGCATGGCACGCCGATTGACGATCGAAAATGTGATTGCGAAACTTCAGAGATTCGGCGCAGTTCTATTGAAGAAACAAGGCTGCAGTGCGAAAGCTCACATTAGGAGTGGTACTCTCTGTTTGTTTTTGTTGCGTGCTCGTTTTTCTTTCTTTTTTTACTGGAGCAAATAACTTTCTCTGGCTCTTTTAAGTCGACAGATCCGCCGGTGGACTTGCGATAGAAGGTAGGTAGGCAAAGCGTGCGTGCCCAACCGAGTCGCAGGGTGCGTTCATCGTTTAGGAACCTCACGTATACGTGTTATTTGGTGCGAAGGTTTACGTGCCATTTCGTGTGGAGGTTTATATCCGCGAGTGGCTTTCCGCCGCGGTGGAACAGAGGTTATGGTGATCGGCTTCTGACCCGAAGGTCGCGACCGACCGCGGCGGTCACATTTCGATGGAGGCGAATAGCTTGAGGCTAGTGTGCCGTGCGATGTCAATGCTCGTTAAAGAACACCAGATGGCCAAAATTTCCAGAGCCCTCCACTACGGCGTCTCTCATAATCATATCGTGGTAATGCGACGTAAAACCTCAGATGATATTATTGTCCGTGAGTGGAGCTCTTGTGAAGGAAACGTTTACGGTGGCGAGCTAGATTATTCGTTCGCTTGCTCGTTCATTGAGCAGCGAGTATAGTTCGTTCGTCAAGTACGTCTGCGCGGCACACTTGCGCACTATGATTGGTGCGTCTAATCTTTTAATGAATCAACCAAAGCTGTCTAAATGTATCGACTGGAAATGATGTACGCCTTCTGGCGCATTCTTCTTTCAATGAAGCTCTAAGCTGCTCCTTGCACTGACAGTCATTTTCTAAATAAGTAATAGTCGCCACTCTGTAAGTAACATAATACCGCCAACACCCATTGCCCATGTGTTTCTTGCACTCTAAGAAATGTCCGCACCCTTTGTGGAGTCTTCTTGCCCCTCACCAATAACCGTCCTCAGGCTAGTTTGCGCTTCCTTTCTTGAAAACTCAGCGCTCGCCACTTTCTTATCAAGGATGGTTTTTAATAACACGCACGCCATTCGTGACCTGAAGTACCGCGCGCTCGGCGATAATGCAAAGAAAGACACGCGAGATTGATGGTTATTGTTTCGGGACAGGAATACGCCCCATAGCACGCTCTTTTTGTGAGGTGGATAAACAGTTAACAGGAAATAGCGAGCGCAGAGCCAGATGCTGGATATTGTTTTGTGGGAAAGAGATGCCTCAAATACGCCCTTCTGTATTGCAGTATACACTGCTACATAATACGGGCGCCTATAGCGGCGTTAACTATATTTACCCAACCGATACTTCGGCACGGCTACCTCTAGTGCGTACTGGCAGCCTCAGTGCGTCATTGGTATGCGCGGCGAACACGTCTCGCTAGGACGACGTGTACAATATATATGTTTCAGAAGGCCTCATGTAGAGCGGGACATTAACGTTCAACATCACACATGTCCTTTACAAACGTGTCCTAACATCTCCTAAACAACATATAATTAAAAAACGAATACCAAGAGCCAGAGACGGCTAGTGCGAATGCTTAAAGCGCGCCGCCTGGCAAGCGCGCGCTCTCTTGGCGAAGCGTCGTCTGCTACGCAAGAGCAAGGTAGGTGGCGCCATGCTCGAAAAGAGAGTGCGAAGGAGAGGAGAACGAGGAGGAATGCGAGCGGAGGAGGAGAGTGTCGCTACTTTACCAAGTTTCAGGGGCTTTAGCCAAGTCACCCCTCCTTTATTTATTGTTTTGCGCTACATGACCATCGTTTTTTGGCGGCTACACAGAAAGATTTTCTGCGGAAAAGATTTTCGAGGTGTGTTTAGTGTATATGCCTATACATATACTGAACATGATGGCGACAGCAAAATCCCGCCGGGACTGTCAATATAATTGCTATCGCAACAGAACAGTCCAATGAACAACTATGCATAAAGCGTTTCTCTCTTGCTCTCTCTTCATGAACCTGCGCCTATGGTACGTGAAGTGTTTCTACAGTTTCTCTCATACTGAAATGCACGTAAACGCCGAGGGAACAAAAAAGAAATTCCATCCCGCAGCGTCCCGCAATTTGTGTGACTCCCTCATACAGACCAGCGGAATTACGTTTGCATCGCCACGCAGGAATTACGCCTCCAAGTGCTAAACACATAATGAGCTAACAGCTCTGGACACATCCGTCACGCAACATTCGTGCTTAAACCGACCGTTAAACTCGACTACAACTTTCCCGTCTCATCCATGCTGGGGTTTATGCATGACGCCGTTTGCAAAACGACATTATCTCCGGAGCCCGCGCCACCATAACCGTAACTCATTACTCATTCCTCTCTCTCTCTCTGTCACGAACATACATACCTACCTACCTACCTACCTACATACATACATACATACATACATACATACATACATACATACATACATACACACACACACACACACACACATACATACATACATACATACATACATACATACATACATACATACATACATACATACATACATACATACATACATACATACATACATACATACATACATACATACATACATACATAAACATCGCCGTACGTCCTGCGCAACTTTCTTCTATGGGGTTGGGCTTCGCAGAGCGGCGAGGTGTCCACACTATGAAAAGTGGATTCATTACGCGCGAATTGCAAAAGATTTGTTAGACGCTCGCAGCTAGGCTCTAGAGCTTGGCGTTAGCCGTGTAGTGAAACGGACGCTGGCACAGTCATTAGGATTACAGAACGTGCGCACCTTTTCACTTTAGACTGTACAGAACGTTACTTCCTGCAAACTTCGTGCATAATCACCGCGGGAACTTACGTCTGGTTAGAGGCTTCTCGCTCCACAATGGTTTTCTCCTTCAGGTTAAGCTTCCTACCTCTCTTCATTTTTTCTAAGTATGCCTGTTGCCTGTCTCTCGCCACTGAAGATCGTAATGCGAGTTGCGAATTAGAAACGACAAGCAAGCGACGTTGTGAGTATGAAGAATTGAATTGAACTTTATTTTTTTAATTGAAGCTTACTGTCCTGAATTCTTACAGGAACGGGCGCAGAGGCTAAAGGCTATACTGACACTCAAGGGCCCTATGCTCCCAAATACAGTTTGCAAAGCCGACCGCTGAGCATCCCAATCTATGACAAATATGTTTCCAGTAATTACACAAGAACACAACAAAAATTTGCATAGCATTGTTACACAGTGTGTAATAAACGCATGCGAACTTCAACATAAGAAAAAACACTTCATCACATAATTCAAATCGATAAATAAGATGTTAGAAATCAAACACAGACACTTTAGTATACATACCCAATATCATGGTGCGTTAGGATGGGCTTGGTAATGGTGTTAGAAGGTATGGAATCGGAATCTATGACGAGACCGTGTTAATGATTTAACCCAGTACCTAGTTAACGTTGAACGTGGTGCTTGTCATAGTTTGTCCTAGAAAATTCTGTATAACGAAGGGAGGAAGTTGGAGCATCAGCTTTGACACAAACACGGTATTCCGGTCGCAGTCAACGGCGAGCGTCAAACAAGTGGCTCAGGTAGCAAAGAAAACGTCATCGCGCGTTAAATAAGCAATGCTATAATCGGTTAGAACCTAAAAATAGTAGCAAGCTCCGCCCACTGCCATTGCTGTCCTAACAAGAGAGAATTCGCATAGATGGCCCCATCCAATCGCATTTGCTCATTTCCGTGACGTCAATCGCCTTCAGCGTATATCAGGTCGATGACTTTCCCATACAGACACATAATGGTGCCGCTGATTTTCGCTTCAAAGATGGAACTTCCTGCGCATATTCAGCAAATATTCCGACATCACACTTTGGGTAAACGTAATATTTTAAGCAGGAACAACGAACTTCTAATTTCTAGCATGCGTAGTGTTTGCATTAAGAGATGAAAAGTACTCACGGTTAGAATGGAAATCACCTAAAACGACTCTCTTGCACAGACGAATGGCAGGCGCGCCGAAGTATTAGGGGTGGAGCTTATATTTATTCTAAGTTTATAACCGTCTATAGAAACGATATAGACGTGAAGAAAGTAAATCCATTTGCTGGAGGCCGTTCTAAAGTATGAACGCGATATTGGCGATATATTCTAGCTCAAGCGCCATGATACACTTACCAACGCATAGCTTTTGCAAGCCAGTGTCGTTTGTACTTGAGTTGGTTGTGTAGGCGGAGGCGTTCGATATACGGCCGGTGCTTGAGGTGAAATAAATGACACTAAACGAGGGTGAGAGAGCACGAGAAAGAAGAAAATAGAAAAAATCGGCTGATGTTTAACTAGTTTATTACTATTTGTCACGAGCGAACGAAAGACTGTTCGCAGAGTGTTTCATTAAAGTTCGGCTTTATTACAAATCTAATGGTGTGCAGCGATGTGTTTCTTGAATGCTAACGAAGATGCTTTTATGGTCCGTGAAGTAGTTAATAACGGTGTCAACTTTGGCTTCTCTATAACTTGCTGATCTGACCTACCTTTTCTCCGGTGTTTAAGCAGGGAACTTTGCCTTTCTTGATATTTCGCAGCCTACCGTGTAGGTGTACCTACAGGATGATTAGACTGAGCCTGTCACAAGCGCTGAAGCTCACACAAACAAGGCCCTGCCTGTGCGCCATCTATTGCGACCAAGAGCTGGCAGAGTAGTAGTTAAATTTTCACCTAGTCACGTGGTAACACCGCGGCGAGGCTCCGAGCGAGCGCAGCTGCGGCGCCTCTCCGCAGCGGAGCACGTGGCGTGACGTCACTTGTGCTCCGGCCGCTCAAGGTCATTGCGACGCGATGGACGAACTTGCGAAACATGGCGTAGCAGAGTTTTCGCTCTAAAAGGCAGACAAGCCAATGGCACTGCCATACTTAAGAAATAGGCCTTAAACCAATTGTGAAAGCGCACAAAATACTGGTGTCTCATTATATGCACGCACCTTCCTCAGTTATGAATTTCGAAGCGCATCACAGCAACCGCCATGGTGCTCTCGTGGTTATGGTGCTCGAGTAGTGGCCCGTAGGTCGCGGGCTCAAATCCCGGTCACGGTGGCCGCATTTCGATGGATGGAAAATGCTAGAGACCAGTGTACTTCAATTTAGGTGAACGTTAAAGAACCCCAGGTGGAGAAAACTTCCGGAGCCCTCCACTACAGCGTCTCTCATAACCATATCTTGTTTGTGGGACGTGAAATACGAAATATTATTATTAAGCACATGAACGCAATCCGTCATCACTCGCGATGCGTTAACTCTCGTCCTCCAGCGGTTACCTCTTTTTACAACACCCTACGAAACAGTGTTGTTTGTACAAAAGTGTCGCAGTAACTGTGCATAAAAGAAAACTACATGAGCGCCCACTCCCACGCGGGCCGTCGTACGAAAACTCGTGCATTTCTTAACGATGTGCTCATCATCGGATAATTTATTTTACGGTATATTTGCTCGTCTCGGCCTCCGAGACACTTGGACAGACCCTAGTACCGTTTTCGGATTCAGCGTGACGCAACAAACCTCGCGCCGTTTATCAAACCTCGATCAATTCAGTAACGAGGTTAGCGCGATCAAATTAGGATAACAAGACATGGAGGAGCGACAGACCAGGCTGTCGTTTTTTTTTATATGTGCAGGTCTTACGATGAATGAAGGTAAAGCGCGAAAAAAAGAACAACGTGGACTAGGGTGGACAAACAAAAAGGCGCTTACATAAAACGGAGGTTTGTTGCGAAAAAAACAAAACAAATAAAACAGGCTAGATAAAGGTGAAGTAGCCAAAGTGGCGCCCAGGGCTGTAACCGATAAGTAATTTTTTAGCAAGTATGTTAGGCCAACTAGCCTGACAAACGGTCCTTGCGCAATTCGCCATTATTAAATTTCAGAAATTTGTGAATGCCGTACACCTAAACAAGATTCTACTCTCTGCGACCAGACACACGAGGTATACGTTGAAACACCCTTCCGATTCTTTGACACCGGGCTAAATTTCTTCCCAGCTAGATAGCGCTTAGTGTTTTATGTACTAAGTTAATGAGCACTAAGTACAGTGTTCACTGATTTAATTGCATTCTTCTAACGTTATGGTGTTTCACACAGACTGCACCACCGTTGGGCTCTGGTTAATGGATCGTGCGGTGCGGGAGAGGAGGCCAGACGTAGTCAGAATTAGCCGCACAGTCTCTCTTTTTCATCGTATATCACACCTCGATGTCCCTAGTGCCTGCCGATGACGCAAGAAGCGCCATCAGCCGTGCGCTCCGAGTGCCTCATTTAAATCTTCGAACGGTGTTAACGTGACGGAGAATTCAGCGTGTTCTGTCAAGCGTTAAGAACAATGACGCCTACGCGACGGCGCCAAACCACGCAGAAAAAGTAAACAGCACCTTCAGCGTCACAGTTCCACTCCCTTGACATTGCCGCGAATTACATCCGACGAAGCACAAACAGCCCGGAATAGACACTACAGTAGCAGCAGTGGTTTCAACGCGTGCTCCAAGATCGGAAGCCCAGCCCACGCACACTGATAGCAAGAGAGTACTGGAACGACCGTCTTTGATAATTAAGTTGATCAAGCGGGACGATTTAATTACATGCGTTCGTGAGTCCAGCCGCTTTGTCGAAATTTTCCTGGCGGTTAGTTTTTCGCCGTAGACAGCCGGGCGCATGTGGGAGGACCTGCGGGGACAGAGGAGGTTGTGTATCAACTACTGGATGGGAGGTTACACGATAGAAACACGAGGTTGCTTACACCAGACTAACCTATGGCATAAAGCCGGTGATGCAGAATAACCAGCCTGCAAAAACCTGCGTTGTCTCACTTTTTACAGGCGTTCAATTTATGTCTAGACCATTCAACTTGAGCTTTTTTTGTAACTCTTTTCTGATAGACACTTTGACAGCAAGAGAGCAAGTCACCGAATGTCAGACCGCATTCAGTAAAGTTAAAGGGACACAGAAGCTAAAATGTAAGTCAGTTTAGAGTTATAAATTATTTTAGAACATGTTTATTCATTTATTTATTTAATTAGCTCGTATTTATTAATTTGTGCGACAATACAAGATTGTCATGGCGCTTGCAGCAAAAGGTAACGTGAAAAAAAAAAAAAACGTCACCTGACTAGGCCTCTATGGCATGAGTGTGGTACATAATATAAAAAATTAACCCAGTAGCATTAATAAATAAAGAGTAGCAGTGGAATTACATAACACTTAATTTCGGCCTCATAGGTCCATAATTGAAAAAAAAAACTACACATCACAAAGTTATCCTTGAATGTCGCGTCTATAAGTCGAGCCTGAATATAAGATGTGACGTCATGGGCGTGAGCGCTTTTTTTTTTTTTTGCACTTTGGCCCCGTTGTTCCGATAACAAATCCTGAAAAATGCTACGTTAAGTGTCGAGTTTCCTCAAAACATAAGGGCCATTTTGTCACGGATAAATAATTACGATAATATTAATTTACGTGGTATTGGTGCCAAAACCATGATATGATTATGAGGCACTCCGTGATGGCGGGATGCGACGACTAACTATGTGGAACCTAGCAGACGCCATCAAAACCTATGACGTCACGACGAGTTGGGGGACATTCGTCGAAAAGAACAGTGTGTTAGCAGGAGGAGCATTAAATGCTTTCTTTCATCAAGAGTTGTTCATGACCTCAAGAGCTGCCAAGTAAGGTCTGCATTCTTCTAAGAGAAAGCAATCAATTGTGAAAACAAGAATTCCGTCCCACTTTGGACGAAACAAAAAGTAACGTGACGTAAGCGGCTATGTTTTCTCAGACGGTTTCGACAACAATGAAAGCGCGACCGTTCCGTAGGTCGCTCGCATTGAGTCGGGTACTTAAAACCGGCAATAGCAATTACAGCAAAATCTTCAGCACTCACGATTATCGTTCCATTACTAA
This sequence comes from Rhipicephalus sanguineus, assembly GCF_013339695.2. Lineage (NCBI taxonomy): Eukaryota > Metazoa > Arthropoda > Arachnida > Ixodida > Ixodidae > Rhipicephalus > Rhipicephalus sanguineus. The sequence goes on from NC_051182.1 coordinate 123,774,088, forward strand.
TATTTTCTGCACGTGGAAATACGTTTCACCAGAGTCCTCTTTAAATAACCCTGGTTTCTCTCCGTGGCGTTTCAAGCAAGCACTTCAACGCGCATGCGACAAGGGGAAGAAGACGCAAGGAATGTGTCTTCGCCTACTCGCCCTCTTTTGTCTTGGCCTTCTTGTTCCCCTCCCTCCAAAGTAAGCTCCTGGATCCGCCCCTGCAATAAATGCTATGCACAGAATATCTGCAGCCAAACGCTTTCATCAGCTGCTATGTAACTCAGCTGTACGCGCTGTCAACGTTTCAACGCCTAATTGTTGTAACGTCATCTCTGAATATGAGGTTCCGTTTGTCGCTTGGAAAATATTAAACGCCTTAAAACTGTATCTGCGCCAACCCCCCTCCCCCCCCTGGCACACAGGGCATAGAGGGGGGGTGGGGGTAAAGGTTTTTATCCTATGCCCCCCACCCCCCACCCCCCATTGCAAACGCCTACGCTAATACTCGACCGCTTGACTAGCGGCTTCACCTATCTTCTTCAGTGTCCGAAAAGGATGACTGCCACTCCACACGTTACTTTGTTTATAACCCTAACCTTTTAGGTTATGTAATGCAGGCAATGTGTGTAGTGCGCTGGAAAAGCCCAAGGGGGTCTATGTATAGGCCACGCGCGCCAGTGTAAGTTGGTATTTCGTTATTTAGTTCTTTTCCTTTCCCATAAACTGCGCGAAAAGTGATTCATGCGCGCGAACACCGCGACATAGTTGAATAGTGTGCTTACTTAGATACGTGACTCCCCGGTCCCGTCGCGCCTGCTCTCAACAATCTTGGATGCAGTTAACAAGCCACGCACGCTTAGCTAACGCGATCTGTCGCGGTGCGCCGTCGCCTTTCTTTCTTTCTTTCTATTTTTTTTTTTTGAAAGGCGTGTGACATCATCTTCACCAAAGCGCGGCATCGCTCGAGCGCTCTTTGTAAAAGGTCGTCGCCGAATGTTAAAAAACTGGCATACGTGCTGTCGCGCGGTCGTTATGCAAAACGTTTAGATTGCGTCAGCCGTCAGGTTTCCGCTCTGTTTTTATTTAACACGCGACATTTGGGTGGCAGCACTCGCGTTGTTGACAGCATTTTTTGTATAAACATCCGAATGAGAGCGATAATATATAATAATATCTGGGGTTTAACGTCCCAAAACCACGCTATGATTATGAGAGACGCCGTAGTGGAGGGTTCCGGAAATTTCGACCACCTGGGGTTCTTTAACGTGCACCTAAATCTAAGTACACGGGCCTCAAACATTTTCGCCTCCATCGAAAATGCAGCCGCCGCGGCCGGGATTCGATCCCGCGACCTTCGGGTCAGCAGCCGAGCGCCATAACCACTAGACCACCGTGGCGGGGTCCGAACGAGAGCGAAGAAGGGAATGGGACCACGTAAATTTCTACTGGCCGGATTTATGTCGCACAATAACGTTTGCGTTCTCTCAAAGCATAAGTTTAGGCTACGAGCTGTGAATTGGGTTAGTTGGATTTGGCTTAAAAGGGAGAGCATAGTCTGAGTCAGGCATGTTCTAATGACGAATGCTAGTTGAGCCCTATATATCCCTCAAGAGGAAGCTAAATAGCAGCTGCATCTCACCGGTAGTTACCTACGGCGCAGAAACATGGAGGCTTACTACACGGTTTCAACTTAAACTTCAGAGTCATGGAAAGAAAGAAAATGGTAGGTGCAACCTTAAGGGACAAGAGGAGAGCAGAGTGGATCAGGGAACAAACGGGTGTTAAGGGCATCTTAGTCGAAATAAAGATGAAGAAATGGACATGGTCAGGGCATGTAGCGCGAAGGGAAGATGACCGCTGGTCATTCAGAGTTGCAGACTGGGTTTGAAGAGAAGGCAAGCACGCGAGGGGCAGACGGAAAGTTAGGTGGACAGATGAGGTTGAAAAGTTTGCGCGTACAATGTGGCCGCAGCAATCACAGGACCGAGTTAATTGGCGAAACATGGGAGATGCATTTGCCCTGCGATGCGCGTAGTCAGGCTGATCACGACAGTTCGAATCGCACTTGCCTGGAGCGCTCGAGCGCGCGGCGACTTACACTGTCGCCGTCCAAAGCTGCTACCTCGCGTTAGCTGCAAGCAGCTTCCCGCTTATGCTTGAACTATAGCGCAAGGATCCAGCACGTTGTATGGCTGCCTTTGGTATCATTACGGAGTCGGTCTCTGCGTACTTCTTGGGGGGGGGGGGGGGGGGGTGAAGCGGTGGCTGAAACGGAGTATTGGCCGCTTTATACAAGCGTGATTGGGGCGTACAACTCAGCGTCGAAAGTTTAAGGACCACGAGAGACAAGAAAAACAGGTGAGTGTTCCTGCTGGCCCGGAAGTAAGACGTGAATTTAGATTTCCGGCCTGTTCTAAAAAAGCGCTAACAACACCTATTGTACAGTTCCACCGGATACAGTCACAAATAGCTGAAAAATGTAAAGTTTTGTCAAGCCTGGTGGTCTCTAAACTTTTGGCGCCGACTGTACAAGACAGCAGGAACACATGGACGCAATAAGAGAAAGGTCCGTGCCATTCGTGCAAGCGCTCGCGTTGTTTGCTACTCTTCTGTCGCTGTGCTTGCGCAGTTTTATTGCAGCCGTTATAGATAACCGCTCTGGCTGCTCTGTGTTGGAGACAGATGGTAAAGCGAGTAAAAGATAACAGCTCTGGTTACTCTGTGCTGGCTAAGCTGCCTTGGTTTTCCATCTATTGCTCCTACTACTCCTTTACTTCCACTTCAATCTATCCGCATCACGGCAAGGAAATAGGCTCTCGATATTGCAAACCACAATGTTCGTGCGCGTGTGTGTGTGCGTGCGTGTGCGTGTACATTCATTGTCAGCACGTGCCAGTGCAAGGGAAAGACGAGCGCACGCTCCCTAGAAGCAATGATTAATGAAGCATCCGTTGTAACCCTCTAAATTTCCTCGCCGTTCGAAACAAAGGGGCGCACAAACACAGTGCCGAATCGACACGACTGGTTTACGTATTCAGGCAAGGTCGACGCCGCATAGCGATCGCGTCTGGTATTGGCGAAACCGGAGGAAGCCGGGCCGGGGACCGGAAATTGGCACTCTCTACGTGAGAAGGGAGTGCGGTTTTTTTTTGCGTTGTTTTGTTTTGTTTTTGGAAGCGAGGCGCACACTGTGAGTGTGGCAACAAAAGAAATGCACAGCCGGCGCCAGGCCCTTTCGATTTGCGCTGAGGTCGATGAGAGAAACACATGGCAATCTTTATTGCTTGCTTCTATGGAGGAGGCTTTCTACTCTCGGCCAACATATGTCTCGGTGCTCATTCGCTCCTTGTTACGCACATATATACACGCACACACACACACACACACACACAAACACACACACGCATGCATACATGCATACACATACACGCACACACGCAAGCGCGCACGCACACATACCGTGGCACACTTCCTGACGGTCGTTCTTTCGCACGCGTTTAGCTTTTGTCTTGGGTTCCGCGCGTTACCCGAGGAATAACCACGCTGATGAAAACAGTGACCGCGGTGGTGCATGGTGCTCAGTTTGATGAAGCAAGGGATGTCACTCATGTACTATGCTCATTCTGCGGCGCCGGAAATAGTTGCGTGCAGCTCGTACGGAAGCAGGGAGGAAGTTCCGGAAGCAGACAATAACCGTTGGGATTCACCAAGAGAGAGAAAGAGAAAAAAAAGAGCCAGAGAAATGAAAATTATGGAATGCAATCATTATGTACGTTCTTATGAAAGGAATAATTGACAATCCCCGTTTGGAGCACGAAGCTACAATGAAATCTATACGAATTTCTCAGAAAGGAAAGCTTCTTAGTTGAAAAATTCGCCCTTGTCCGCGGTTCGAACCCGAGACCAGCGTCTTACCGGGGTGGTCACTCGACCTAGGAGCTAACTTGGGTACTAGCAATTAGCAGCGCAGGGATGAATTAGTCAGCAAGTCACTTGGACACAGCAGATTACAACCGCAGGGCTGAGTTGTAATTAAATATGCTCTTATTTCAACTCTATATAGGCGTTGCATAGAGTTTTTTTTGTCTTTAAAACTGCATTATACATACTTTAAGGAGGACATCTTTGCGATTTCTTTTCTGCACTTCCAAGCTTAGCTGTTGGCATTACTTTGTTTTGGATCTCAGCAATGCTCTTATTACACTATCGGAATATAGGTCCACGCTGACATGCACACGTTTTAAGTTCATTGATATGTAGACGTTCTTCGTGCCTGGTCTTCCTTAAAGGCGCGATACTGCAGAATTTCTTCCCATCTCTTCAGCCATATGATGCATGACAGAGATAAGAAAAATAATATAACGTGAAATGAAAAGCGTAACCGGAAGGTAGATTTCCGAAGTGCTTCTGCTCTTAAAGTTGAATATGGGGCCATCTTCTGCAGTCCAAACGAGAACAATGCACAGCGCCAGATTCGCAGCTCTACGTTGGGGTAAGCGAAAGGAGATTACGAAGACGCAATGAAAAAACATGACAATAAAGCAGTGCACGAAAACGAAATGGAAAGGTTTGGGATGTATCGGAAGAGTTATTATCTCTCTTACTGGGCAGTCATACCTGTAAACATCGATAGCGCCCTCACACTGTCCGAAAATTCACCAAATTGAAACGGTCTTGGCGAAGTGCAATTTTTAGTGGGACGAGTACCGAGTTACATTACTGTTTCTCTTCCAAGCATATCCGGTCTAGCAAATACTTCCGGTGTTGAGAATGTTCCAAAAAAAATTGCAGTGGTTTAGCTCGGCTATGCCAGGATATACGTAGCGTTAGCAAAGGTTCAGGTGATTATTCTGAGCTTTCCAGATTGTGTAGGATTAGCTTGATTGTCATGCTTACTGCTGCTCCAATGACGCACACACGTTTTCGTATTATGTGGCACATGCATTTTTATTTTTGCTCAACGTCAGGTCGCTTCTTCATTCTTCGTACGCTGAACTGCTAATTGCCAGGCAAGTATACTTTGGGATCCGATGACGTAAGCTTCTCGGCTCTTCTGCGCCGTTGAGCAGCATTTGCGCTCTCCTCCTCCATGGCGTTACCCACCTGCAAACGCCCGTGGGAGGCGCTATCAAGCGGCACCAGCGCATTGTCAGACGGCGACTGCACAGCGAAGGCGAATAGCTGCGCGCCATGGCTACGACGCAGTGTTTTTTGGTAACGTGTGTTGTCACGATACTCGTTACTTTTTTTATCCTGTAGGCGCCATTTTCCCAGAGCTCGCCCCGACGAATTCTTTTGTCGCAGCGTCGAAGTGCTGCCGGCCTGCCAGGCATTAACAAAGAAAACGCGAGCGGAATCGCTTTTGTATGTGAAAACTGCAGGGACCAATTTATTAAGACGCGCTGACCCCCTGTGGCCCCAAAAAGCTTGATGAATGCCACGAAATCCGTCATGACAAACTGTACGGACATGCTTTTCATGGAAGTGTATTGTAGCAGGTAGATTGGTGGCACCTGCGCCTTTTCGTGCCCAAAAGACCGGACGCGTGGAGGGGCATTAGTTTACTCTATACCATGTGCTGATCGTGACGCTTCGTACGTGGGTGAAACAAAGAACTTCCCCGAGAGGCTGCGACAACATAAAAACGACGTCCGCAAGTTCGAGTGACAAAGGAGTACACTGGCGGAGCACAGCGTGGTGAAGGACCACCGCATCAAATTTGACAACTCCCGCGTCGTCGGCTGGCCAATTACTATAAGCGGCCTTTTGTGGAATCCTGGCTCATCCAGGCGACAGCCGGTAACGTCAGCTGGTCTACAGGTGCGCTGCCGATCTAGAGTCTGCCTCAACGGAATGGACCTTATCCGGGTAGGTAGTGTGCGCATGCGCGACGGCGTCTACGAGGCACGCGCCATGCTTTTTGGTGGCTAAAACGCGACGACAGGTGCGGACCAAGCGACATCTGGTGTCACTAACTTGCAAAATTTTCCCCCAAAGAAAGGCGTGAATACGGCAGGAAGAAAACCCTGAAAAAGAATGCAAGTGGGACGCGAACCGTCGGATTTTTTCTTTCTTTTTTACTCACTATATTGTTTGGCATCCCCCTTTTTCAACCAAAGCGCAATATTACCGCTTATCATACGAACAGCCTTAACCGTGGAAGCTAACTACGGTTACGGCTAACCACGGTTACAGGTAGCTAAACGGCAGAGATAACCGCAGTTAGTCTCCTAATCGTGGTTACCGCAAACGGGTGCTTCCACGAGAGATTTACACGGATCCGAAAATGAATATTTTATATTTGATTGATTATTTTATATTTTATGCACATATACCACCCAGTAGCCCGAAAAGAACTTAGTTTTCATATTAACTGCATAATTTACGACGAAAAAAATATCAAACATATTCAATACGGAGGGACCAATTTCATTACCTGTCATTCTCGATAGTTCACGACTATGTAAAACACAAATATTGCCGTTAAAAAGACATGTTGCGTATGAAACGTATGCTCAACAAAGAGTAAAGTAACATTGCTTGAAACTTGTAGAGCGAAGATACCATTTTCGAAAAATGTGTAAATGTGCGACATTTTATTATAGTTGCTGCGTAATAGTTGCTACAAAGTTATTAATGCTTATCAACTTTGTTTTGAAAATAAATTTTTCTTCTTTCTATCTGCAACTGCAGCTAAGTTTCGGCTTATTGAACTCCTGAGCAAGCGAGACTGACCTTGAACACCCCTACATAAACGCTCGCAATTTTTCCGGTAATTATATACACAGGTTAAAGTGAGGAGGAGGAGGAAATAACTTTATTACGAGTCCTGCGAGTTGGTGGGGCGGGCCGATGGCCCCGCCTAGGAGACGGCCAGGAGTCCTTGAACCCTGGCGGCTTCCTCGGCCCGCTGGACGGCCCAGAGCTGATCCTCGAGGGCGGAGCTGAGCAGCGCGGCTTCCCAGCGTGCCTAATACCGAGAACGCGGCCTCTAGTGACAGGTTAAAGTGAACAAAAAATGTTTATGGACAGGTATTTGTTTGGTGACTAGGCCACTAAAGCATTTCTTTACTACTACAAAATTTGCGCACCTATTCTGCTAGTAGAAGGACGCCGTCAGAATTACTGTGAATTTCTTGACAGTTCAGTGCTGCTTTCTTTGCGGATAGCGTTGATGATTGAATCTCGTATTGTGTATAGTGTCACATTGAGAAAAATGGCTTCACCATGTGACAGAGTCAGAAGCCATCACATATAACTCTACAGGCAATATTTAGCCATTACAACATGGCTAAGGTCTGGTACATTTGTGCAAATAATTCTCGTTAAATCAGCATTTTCGGTATAATCGTTGTTCGGTTAAGAAATTTTATGTGAAACATAAATTATAGATTTAAAAAAATTCTTATTGTGGGTTCCTGCAGCAAAGAAACATTGATTAAAATTTATGATTGCTGAGTAACGGCAGAGGTAACGTCCGTTACTTTTTTTTTGGTAACGGTAACGCGTTACATTGTTTGTAGGTAACGTAGGGCGGTAACGCGTTCCTTTTTTTGTAGTGTAGCGAGTAACGTATTTAGTTGTTTTTTTTTTTCAGTAACGCCTACAACACTGCTACGACGTCACCCCTCTCGAATGCGCAGAGCAGCAGCGGCGAGTCGCGCGCGCCGGCGCCAGTCTGTCTGCCCGGCTACGACGCCACTCCTCCCGCTCTCCGCCACCAGCAGCGGCGAGCCGCGCGCGGCGGTGGCGGACAGCGTGTGAGATGCCGGCTCCGCACTGATCCACGCGATGCCGATCCACGCGAATGCGGCTCCGGCTAGGCAAGTGTAGCTAACGCTACAAAAGTATTGCGAAAAACAGAACTGGTGCGAACTCGATGGTTGTGGTTGAATCGGAGCGTAAGATAACGATGAATTAAATGTTAAGATTATTAATAAAAATTATTTGAGTGAACTTACCTAATATGTACTGATGGGCTAGTTGGTGAGTTATGATAATCGATATCACTCTCTGAAAAAGCGCGCCGACACCTTCGTCTATAATTACATATTGTTTGCAATTTTTATCAGAAACACGTCATATGTGTGCAATTTCTTTTTTGTTGTCTTGATGTTTATCTCTACTATGGGTGTGCATGTGCGCGTTATTCTATATAAGGCGGGTCTTTCGAAAATGAAGCATCAGTTGCAATACAGCGCTTGTGTTTGCGTCATTTTATGTGTCCGTGACTGTCCGTTCGAGCGCCGCTTCATCGACTCTTTGAGTGAATTCATTGAAAGAACAGACGGTTTTCCTGTGAGCAGCCGGGATCGTTGCGGCACCTGGCGGTGCGGATCTCAACCACGCGCTTATTTGACCATCGCCTCCGAGATCCACTCGGGTGGCACGGCGTACACACAGTTATGCCAACAAATATAACAGGGCACACGAAAAGCCGAGGTACGAGTGCCACTCCCATACACCTAATTCAAGGCTTAGGGTCGCCTCCAATTTTTAAGTAATATATTACCATAAATGATTCTATACCTGTCATCGAGTGCTTCCTGACTAAGCTTTTTGATCGCTTGCGCCCGCAAAAAGCGCGATCGAACTGAAAAAAATATATGGCACCTTCGCTCTAGTGGTGTCCAGCCTGAAGGAAGTGAGGAGCTGCGTAGCCTTCTTTAATTCTCTTCGGGTTTCTCTTTCTTTCCTCCTATTTCTTTCCTTTTTTTTTGTTTTCCAGTTTTTTTGTCTTTTTTCTCTCTTTATTTCTATTTATTTCAATTTTCTTCCTATCTTTTCCCTTTATTTCTCTCTTTCTCTTTCTCGCTTGCTTCCTCTTTCTTTCTATTTTTATACGTCGTTTTGCCTGCATTACGCCAAGCGACGACAGCGTACGACAGCATACGACAGCCCGGGCCCCTAAAGTGCTCCACACTTTATATCGTCTTCAAGGCGCTCTGAGAACACGAGGAAGAATATTTCTCCATGGCGGGAGTGCGCGCTCAATATGCCACAGATGGCTATCCTTTACGTGATTTTGCCGACGTTACGCCACGCTACATGAGACGACGACAGCACACGAGAGCATACGACAGCCCGGGCCCATAAAGGGCTCCGCACTTAGAAGTTAATTATCAAGGTGGCAAGATTGCATACCGTGCGTTGGACTGTGTCTACAGTGCAAACTCAGACGAACAAAAGGCCACTAGCCACAATCAGCAGCGTCTCTTTTGCAGCGTTAAAAAATTGAAAATTGAGAGAAAGAGAAAGAAATCCCCACGCATATCGCAAGTGTTTCGTAATTATTCCAAAACAGACAATGAAGGTTTAGCTGAAAAAGAAATTTCTGCGGCCAGTGCCCATTAGGTATACATGCAGCTGAAAGCCCTTGACAAGGGCTTCAATTTGTAACCCTCATTTCCTGTTAGCCGAAAGCCTTTGCGCTGCAATTCGGCCCGCGTCCGTCGGTTCTCGTGTTAACCATTCTAGCGTAACAAACGTCCAGCGAATAGGAACTTCTACTTTATTATCGGGATTTGAAGCATGCGTCTTTAGTTACAAGCATAACCGAATGCTTCCAGACACCGTGAAATTAATAACGCCCTCGTCGATTTCATAATCGTGCTTCCACATTTCTGGAATGTTTCGAGCGGCGCGGACATGGTTTATTTCTTCCGAACACCGCTTCTCTATATAGCTTGTGGCGCTGTTGTCGCACCAGCGATGTGACCTTGGTCTGCAAAGCGTCTCCAGAGAAAGACGGACATCTTCCTGAAAGCTCTCATTGTGGACACTGAAGTGTAGTCGGTTACAACTTAACATGTCCATAGAGCCTAGATGACTAGATGACTTAAGATGCCTAGATGAGTGAAGCGCTGCAGCTGATCGCTTCCGCGACTAAAAAAAAATGGTCCCGCTCATGTACTCGACTATGTTCTCCTTAGGCGCGTTCACCGGCCGTCTGGCTAATGACGTCAGTCTGCAGTGAGCGCCCATTGGTGCAGGCTTGTGTGCATCCGCCTTCGATGAGCAAATGCGGCAGACTTCCAAAATTATGCCCGAGTGTATATAGACACGCGTTTGTGATGAGCAGCCATGTGCAGTTCCCTATGAACTGATGTCCCATCCCGTGTACTGCGGATACAACACATACAGCGTAATGTGTACAGCCTTGCTGGAGAACTACGCAATGCCATGCTTTTTTCTTGATTTGGTTCAGATTGTTATTTAATTTTGTTACTCGTTTTTTATATATGAGAGCACCCATTCGTTTTCTCTCTCTCTCTCTGTTTTTGTGGACAACATTCAGAAAGGGCGAGATGCAAAATGTCTCAGCCTGTGGACACCAACTAAGTTATAGCACAACGAAATAAAATAAGACGCCGCGTTAATAAATGCTTTTTTTTTCTCACGACGCTGGGCTTCGCATCTCATTACGGCAACAGCGGCCAAATGACAAAACACCGATCTCGTACCGCGCTTCAGTCTTCCACCCTGCCTCCCAGCGGAGTTCGTAGCGAGCACAATTTCTCAATCTTTGCTGCCCGGCAACACAGAGGCTCGCTATTACGCCTACGCCTGGTCTCGTCTCCTCGCTTAACTCCTGTGACGAAGGAAGAGGCGCGGGACTTGGGGCGTCGATGAATCTAACTGACAGTGGGACCGACCCTTTATTTACCTTCCTTTGATTAATCATGTTATCGGCGCTTCCGTTCCATGGTTCGTTCATTTCCTTCCTTTACTGTAACAAGCTGCGCAACGCTCGTTTTATTCTTTATTCTTTCCTCTGGTCATTTCTTGTAGTCCTTATTGTCTCGCTGCTCTGTGGTATTGTTTGATTTATTCTGCTTTCGAAAATTACCCTTTTTCAGTTGTCCTGAAGCTCCATCCTACTCTCATCAATTACGATTTCTGCGGAAACGTCACTCTCTTTTTGCATTGGAGTTTGGCTAATATACATTTAAGTTAGGCTTTGAAACAAAGAATAAAAACGTTTTTCACACCACATGAGAGATTTACGCGTACTTTTTGTGACAAGCGACGTATGTGTTATTTTTTTTTTTTGAACTCCTTCTATCAGTTTTTGAACTCCTTGTAGCAGCTTTTGAACTCCTGCTTCGTGGTGCACTGTTTTCAAAGGATGCGAATCTTCGAGGAACGCACGTTGCCGTCTAGTTGAGTCGTTTCTTATAATTACACAAATTACGTGCAACACTGCATAATAACTATAATTAAATATAGAACGTCTCACCAGCAATTACAGTCCTATACCACAAATTGCCAATCACACTGAGTTCGCTAATCACCTCCAAAAGAAAGAAAAGTGGATCAACTGGCAATCTTACTGTATTCTTAGGTACATGTTGAAGCATATACTAATATCGAAGATATAAATGATAAAGGAATGAAAAATTGTGCACTTAGAATCTTCATATTCATTTTGCCCGGCTTGCGAGCGTATGAATTTTTATCCCTTGAGTGTGTTATCAGTTCAACACCCATGGTACGAGTGGACAAAATTTATATTCCACTTATACTATGCCTGTATAAGCCTAAAAATTCAGCCATATGCATGACTGCACATAAATACATAAGGTATCATGACAAAATGTCTTAAGACATCAGGCCGTATGACAGCATGGTCATCACATGATTCTGTCGCTTGCAACCTCTGAAATAATTATTAATACGGTTCTTTGCAGTTGCAACATCTTCAGGTGGGTGTGCTTAGAAAAAAGCGGGACGGCTCGAGATTTTCACGTACTTTGCTATGGGAAAGCGGCAAGATGTCCCGACATGTAAAAGCCACATTAGACAAACACAGAAACATTTACTACATGAGGTCTTATGAGCGCCGCTAGTATACATCACTGTCACAGTTGCCATCGGATGTGACAAGATAGGTTCATGCCAATACCATTATCGACAAAGCGTAAACCCCCTTGCATTCATCATTCATGCATCATTTTAAGTTTATGTAATGTCCATTGCAGGGCAAAAGCTTCGTCCCACTTATCCCAGCGTTCATATGTAAACATGCATTGTCGTGCTCAAAGCTATGTATGACAATTTAAGACCGCACCTGCACACCCTCATGGCCTTAATGCGACATTTTCAGCAGTTCACCATTGCTGTGATATAGGGTGATATACTCAGTTGATGAATACATTCTGGTGCATGACTCCACGAACCGGCGTGTTGCGCGGCTAAGCTCGAGAACGCCGCTTTGAATCCCTGTCACTTGTCACGTGGTTCTGGCGCTTATAATTTCTGATATTTATATTATCACGGTTCTTCACATAGGCAACACTGCCAGGTTGGATGTGCTTAGAAAAAGCATAGAAGACTTAACATTCCTACCTACTTTACTATGAGAAAGCGGCAACTGTCCCTACATGTTCAAGTTGCATTCGACAAACAGCAACAGGATAAACTGTATCGTTTGTGTGCTCGTTTGGAATTAAAGGTAAACGATTTAGTGTCCCCTACGCCCGTCGGTGGAATGCGAAGGAGGACAAGCTTCACAATGGATGCAAAAAGACATGGTTCATCCTTCCGTCACAGGAATCGTTATAACGCGAAAGTGAAGCCTGTCTTCACAGGAGTAGTTGACTCGTTATTGTCCATTCATGTATGAAAACTTGCTCAAAGTCTATTGGTGTTTGGCAGCTATAGTACGTTGGCCGTGGGTGCAGCTACGTTGACGCCTATAGGAGCACATCTCCATCCCGACGACTAACGTTCATGACTTAACCCCTGAGGTAGCTGAAGTAGTTAACATACGCCAGTACAGAGCATAGGATGAACCATGCGCAAAAAGATGGCGTCAACAATTGTCCATAATAAACACTAGTACTCGATATGCACTACTTTAAAGCGTCGTCGTGAGGAGAGGAACGGCAGGGCGTGCGCTCCCCAGTACTAGGGTAACCTGGGACTGTGTTCATGTATATACCACGAAGGGCTTCATAAAGGCTACAGGAAAAGCTCGTATCTTGAAGCGTGAACGCGGGTAGGCGCTCCGCTAACCGCTGGCGTCTCTCTCGCTGCACCAAAGCACTAACTGCGCGACAATCGCCTGTGGACGTCATTGCCTTTCTGTGCCACTTATCACAGCAGTTTTATTAGCCAGCGCTGTCGCACTCGAACCAGTAGGCGGCAGAGAAACGCCGTTGCGGCACATGTAGTTTGCACTACTCTGTCGACGATTCGTCACGCTAACACTACGCAGAAGGCAAAGCACGTACTGCGCAGTCAGCAAACGGAGCCATCGCGCACGGTGCATTGCACTGACCGCAGTGTTTCCTACAATAATGCATCGAAAGCCTCTGTTGCGCTGAAGCTACCGAAGCATACCCTGCCGGTACTCGTTAGTGTCAAGATACAGTAGTTCACGTCACCGTTTCTGGATGGCGACATCGCCTCTCAAACGATGACTGACGGAGGGAGGTGTGAGAGATATGATATGCGCTTTTATAAAAGCAGCCTTCATTTGAGACTGTGGCGCAGCGCGTATAGCGCTGGGCATATGTCGTTGCTCGCCGAGAGGTCATGAGTTTGATCCCTAGGTCATCCAAGTCAATAAAATTTTTGCTTCTTGTTTACCTTGTCATCTGTTCATGTACATTTCACCGACGTCACTTCCATGACGGAAATGATGTCACTGAAGTCTTGGTGGATGCTGCAACAAAAACACTGCAAACGAAATGCAAATGAAGGCATGATGTGATTCTCGGAACGGCCTGAGTTTGATCCTCGGCTTTCCGTCCGCGGAGGTGGAAAGTAAACAGTTCGTAGATTACATCAGGTGTCATTGGTCGCAATTATCATGAAAAAATTGTAGCCTATAACACTGCACTTCAAGCTATGACGGGACGGGTCTGACTAAGTAAGGGAAAGGGGCAGGCTTGGCGCCCCATATATAGTCGGATACAGTTTAAGAATTCTGGAGAGGCCCCGCCCAGAAGACCGAAGCGCGGTGGCCGATCGCCTCCGCGACTAAATTAATAGTCTCGCCCATGCACAAGGCGCTGTCCTGCGAAGGCGGGGTCTCCGGCTGTCCGGCTGATGATGTCCGTCTATAGGGGGCGCCCATTGGTGCAGATTTGCGTGTGTCCGCCTTTGAGGAGGGAATACCATGGACTTCTAAAGTTCTATCCGAGCATAGATAATTAGGGGTACAGTTTCTTGGCAGAGTAAATGTAACTTTGGTTCGCAATTGTATAATTAAAACCGACTCATCATATTTAATTAATTATGTACACCTGCACATAATGCGACTTACAAATCGCACTACATAACGTTGCAAAGCACGCCTCCTTAGAAATAAATCTGAAGGCTGCACGGATGTCGGAGAAAGGCGCCGCCTAACTTGCCTCGAAAACGGGCTTCTGTTCCATTCATGAGAACTGTGAACTGAAAGGCACACGCGTTTGGTCGCACACTTTGGCAACCAGTATCTCGAAGCCATATGTCACCCCTCAAGTTCGTTCCCTCAAAGGCACAGTGGATATGTTTTGCAAACTCAGCGGTAATATATCGTCGTTTGCGACGGGCAGAGTAAGGTAACTATGCAGTTATTTACTGAGTGTTATAAAACCAACGTGCAGGTTAATTTTTGTACGTCAGGTACACTGAAATTTTCTGAACACACACACACACACACACCACACACACACACCACACAACACACACACACACACACACACCACACACAACACATATATATATATATATATTATATAATATATATATATATATATATATATATCATATATATATATATTCTATATATATATATATATATATATATAGATATAATATTATAATATATAATTATATATATATATATAAATATATGCATGTGTAAACTGTTCTCCTCCAATTATCAAATCCGAGCAATATACCTTCATCTTACGGTATATACACTGCCCAGTTTAAAGGTTCGATGCGCTGCGCACATTTATCAGTAGCATATACCTTGAAATTAGACAAGCAATAGAGTGAGTTGTGAGGTCACTCGCGAATATTGCCCTCAACAGCTCAAGGACAGCCGAGGCCAGCCGACCAGACAATATATCCCTCGATACCAGCTCTGATCACAGTTAGCAACACAATTACCCCTTGTGTGAAGAGCCAACACAATGGAGCACACTGCAGGCGATATCGCACATCCGTGTCGGATATACGGTCCCTGGACGCGATTACAGGAAAGCAATGCGTAGCTCGATGACACAGCAACGAGTGTTGGCCACGATATCTATACCGATGATGCACGGAGCTAAGCACCAAGCGTCGCCAAAGAAACAAAAAAAAGTATCAAACATCACACGTAATCCGCATATGCGGGAGAAATGACCTGCCAGGTTTCCTGGCAATGTTATGTCGCGACACACCTTATACAAGTTTCGTCACAAATATTTCCCCATGGCACGTCAACGGCACCTGCGGTCAGCCGACCAGAGAATGTATCGGTGGATGCCACTTTGATCGCTGATAGCGTCACAATTACTACTTGCCTGAAGTGGCAACACAATGGGGCACACTGGCGACGATATCGCACGTCCGTGTCGGATATGCGACCCGGCACGCGAATACAGGAAAACACAGTGTTGCTCGATGGCACCGCAACCAGTCTTGGCCATGATACTACTAAAACCTCGCAGGGTGCCTAATGCATTGACCCGAGACCACTCGAAGACGACAGGCTTTTCTTTCTGTTTTAGGGGCGTAGCTCCTCTTAGTCTAACCTTGTCACGTCTCCGTTGTCCGGTGTCAACGGCAGTATCTCTGTCCAGCGTAAACGGCAGATGGCGCTGTCTCATAGAAGTACATACAAACTGCAGTTCAGGGACGATATTCTAGATGGCGCTGTACACAATCCGTGTCGTCATCACCATTTCTCGTATCATTTTCTAGATGGCGTTGGTCCAATAGAATTGTATGCAATATGGCGCTTGTGTGAATCAACACTAGATGGCGCTAGAAGTGCCGCTGCTCTCCGATTGGCTGCTGCGCGGGCTGCGCGGGGATGCGCGGGGGCGAGCGCCTCTCTCATTCCCCTGGATCGTCGCCGTACGTGTCGGATCGTTGGTGGAGCATGAACGATGCGCAGCGGCGGGCGCTCGTTTGGCGGCAGCCAGGCGCATCCCGAGACGGTGCGCGCCAAGGACGCCGCTGCGAAACGGGCTCAACGAGAAGCCGATCCCGAGACCATGATTGCTTCAGGAGCTTCGCCCAAGCTCTTCATCATTCACCCGTGGATATGCTGTAATTTTTTCTTCTCGTTCGGTTTATTGATGCACCCCTTCCCCCAACCCTGAAGTTTTCTACTCCTCAGGTGGTGCTGCACCACCGAAAATGATCCGCCCACTTTTGACCAAGCGAGGCTGTCATGTGATTAGTTCGCCATATGTCATGACCACGTCACATATTCCGGCATTCCGTGGCTTCATGCTGAAGTCACATCAAATCTCGTATGACTCATCTCAGAATCTCGTATGACGTCATCTGCCACCTAAGCCTGATAATCTACGGCAGCGGGTACACGTTACTTGCAGATGGTGTTGAGGTATATTTCGCGTTAAAAACATTTTCCGACCACTGAAGATTGTAAATCTTACGAGAAAAAAAAACACAAATTGCAGATAATCTTTATTTTAGTCCACATGGAGACCCAATGTACACTGCGTGGTGCTCCACTTAAAAATCAGTTTTATGCCTGAATCGGAACCAGAAAAATCATTCTTCTTATATTGCAGGTTTTATAATTTTATTTCTTTTTTTAAGCAAGAAAATAATTTTTGAGTTTCCCCATTGACGGCAACAGGGAACTTCATTTATGAAGCTGTCGTATAAACAAAACTAGATATACCCGTCAATACGGAAGTTCTAATTTTTTTCTTGCTTAAAACAAAAAAATGTAATGTTAAAAATTACCATACAAAGAAAACTCTTTATTTGCCTTAAATTGCGGTATAAAAATAATTTTTTCATTCGAGCACCGCGCGGTGTAATTAACGCCTCAATGCGGAAGCAATATGACTATTTTCTCAAATTCGGGATTTTTCCTCGTAAGACTTACAAACTTCATTGGTATGAAAATACTTTAATGCGAAATATAAGTTCCGTTGAGTAAGTATTATTTACTGAGATATTCATCCACACAGCAGTGTCAAAAGCGAAAATAATGCAAACATAAAATATTTCGGCGATATTTCTGGAGGTGTTCCAAGTTGAGCAGCGAAAGCCTTTCAATTTGGCTGAATTTAATTAGCCCACAATAATTACTAGAGGCCGCTTTTTCTATATATCAAAGCTGGGATGGATTCTTCGCATGAACTTCGATTCTCCCATTTGACTAACCACCTAACTCAACTAATTAAAAAGTCATTACTTCAACTTTCTTAATTACTTTTCGAAATGATGTCTTTAATCATCTTAAGATGCCTTCCGCTTCAGAAAAAGCAATTATGAAGGCAGCGAGCAAGTATCGCACTTTTCGTGATTTTTTAGGACTTCGGACGCATTTCTTGAAGCACCCGGTATAATCGAATAGTGGGGCACAAAATAATGGGTACAGAACACCGATTAATCTTCTAAATGCTATAGCTGCTAACCGGTTCACGGTGTGCTATGCCGAAATAGGAGCATAAACAGCCTTCAATGTGCTGTTAGAGTAGATATGAAGTACGTAGAAGTGTTGGTATTCTTTGTTGTCGCGAGTATTTTTCTCGTTTGGGGTTCGTTAATGCCACTGGGTGCGTTGCTCTTATGTGTTCTTACCATGCTAATTACTTAGTGACTCACGGCTATTAATTAGCGAAATGCCGTGCCATTTAGTTTTTTATTTAATCTTATATGTGTTTTTGTAATAGAGTCAACTTGATACGGTAATGCGCACGCACATAAAAACAAAACAGGCAAAAACCTCTAGTTGGCTAATTCTAGTTCGCTAGTTTTAATACGGCTGCTAAGTTGCTAGTGCGGTTACTAACAACTTAGTAACGAACTAATCATTCGATTTCGTGTTATTCCATTACTAACCAGGCAGGGAGTCTCACTAACCCACATTTCACTACCTTGACTGCATGACGTAATGGCAAGTGTTTTCATGAGTAGTAAACGGCTAGTATTTAGTTGGCGAATATGCCGGCTTTTTTTTTAAGCGTGCAGGCTGAAAGTCAGACCCTCTGGCAGCTAATTAGTTAAGTAACGTATTAACATTTACTAAGCCGGAAAGAAAACGAGAGTCTGCGACCAAGGGTTCTCCTTTTGTTCGAGTGGCTGCTCCTTGGGCCTAATTGGTTGCTCGTGCAACGCAAACACACCGAAAAAGCTTAACGCACGCTGGAACAAGAAGCAGTTTCTCAACGCTTTTCTAGCACGGTTCTTCTTCATTCTTAAATGAGCCCTCAAGAGTAAGCTCTTCCCTCAGAGAGCAACTCTGATTTGGCGAGATAATTGAGTTGAGTACAACACGCGAATGAAGTGCGCAAAGAGTGCATGGGTCAGCTTCTTTGCTTTCATGCGTGTCCTACAGAGAAAATGCAAGCACAACGAAAATTCGGAGCCCTTCCACTGCAGTGAGAATGGAAGAGCGTAGCTGGGACGATGGTCTGTCTGGTATAGCGAATACTGATATACAGAATTTACATACTATCATTATTTATTATATTGAGCGAAGACACATACACTGAAATATATCCCCAGTGTTTCTCTTGTGCATGATGTGTACCATCTTATCAACCGCGCCCAATGGCTGTCTCAAAGTGAAATCCTGTGGTACATAAGAAAGCCCAGCTGCTGTTGTTCGAATGGGCAAACATGGCATGTCATTCGTTTTTTATGCAAGTGGTCTTGTCCTTGCGACAAACTTGTTCACCTCATTTTGACATGTCGGCGAATTCATGCACCTCTACGTTTACGGCATGTCCATTTTTTTTTTTCGACGTAGAAAAGCTGTACTAGCCGAGTTACACGTCTCTCCGAAAATTGTTGTTCTACGCGCCTTGTGTCCGCAGACGCGTTCCGCCAGGACATAGCCACTTTAGGCTTCGTTGCAGCAACAATCCATAGGAAGGGCATGAAGTAGGATCAACTAAAAACGAGCTCGCCGGTCATTTTGACAAGATCTAGATCACCAAACAATAACGCCTTGAATAAAAGTGATTCAGGAAATGCCAGATAGTTTAATTTGCGCGGATCACACTAATTAGATTATTTGACCATCCCCGAATCTAGTACCTAAGAAATACTGTTTTCAGCTTGACAACGGTTTCTCACATAAAGACTGCCTTTCAATGAAATGTAATCTAAGGCCAGCGAAGGTTCGTGTATTGTACCATTGCTTCACGACCATTTCCTACATGGACGCTTGGCTGTAAACAAAGCGGAAACCAGTCGTCCATTCTAATTAATGATTAAAAGAGTGGCGGCTTTGGCAAGTGCAATAGCGCGAACTATAGGAATGAGGAACAAAGTAACACACCAGGACGAACGCTAAAGTAACACACGAGGATAGCGCTCGTCCTTTTTCTTACTTTCTCCCTCGTCCCCAGTTAGCGATATAGCTCTTGCCAATTAATGGTTTACAAAAATGTTACTGCACATGCGCGAGCGAATACATATTTACATAAACAACCTCGGCCGGGGATTATAGCAGAACGAACTATTATTTTTTTTTTCATTCAAATAATGCAACTACAATTCTCTCCGTTCTATTTTTTTTTTTCATTTCCCTCTGATGAAACAGCCATAGCCCTGGCCATCTCAACCTGTGCTGAGGAAGCAATGATACTAACCGATTCTCAAGCAGCTTGTCGAAATTTTCAGAAAGTAAGAATTTCTAGGCAAGCCTTAGGAATACTCACAGCTACAGCAAAGAAGAACCTACCAGAAACGTACAGGTGCCCCAAAAGTAAAACGGAGCATGCGAGTTGCGGCCAAACTGGCCTAAACTAGAGTTACTGTATATGCTACCTAAAGGTAGCATATACAGTAACTCTAGCCTAAACTGCATGCCAGCGCGCTCTATCGGCAGATGCACTGTAGATTGCGAGAGTACGTCAGCATATCCGGCTGACGCATCCCGATATTCTGATGCTAGCCTTCTCGCCGGATCGAGCGAAGGCGCGCTGCTACCATCACTGCTCGTCGGGGGCGCTGTCAATGCTTTATGCATTTGTTTCCCGCGTCGTGAAGAAATCTGCGGAGGTGTGCGCTTTCTGCATCGCAAGGAATGCCTCCGCTTTCGCCCCTGACAAGCCGTGATGGAATCAGTGCGGCTTGGCTAGAGCCGGCGAGGAAGGCGAGCATAAGAATATCTGGACGGGTCAGCCGGATATGCCGACGCACTCTCGCTATCTGCAGCGCACGTGCTGATAGAGCGCGCTAGCAGGCGGTTTTGAACAGCTTGGCCACAGCTCGCGTGCTAAATTTTACTTTTGGGGCACCTGTATACATCATTTGGACTCCGGGTCACGAGTCCCTGATGGGAAATGAGGCAGCCGACGCTTCCACCTGAGCTCATGTTCACCTAGCCTTCCCGCAGGCAGTGGCTTACCGCAGCGGTGGCTGCATGGTTGAGCGTCCGCTTCCCATGCGGGAGGTACCGGGTTCGACTCCCAGTGCCGACCGGGAACCCACCGGTTTTACAGCGAAAGCTGTTATGAGATCATTTCACCGGCCGTTTTTGGCGCAGTAGTTGTCCGCCGCCGCCGCCGCCGCTGCCGCCGCCGCCGCCGGTGTCCGTAACCAGTATCGCTCGAAACAAGAAAAAAAAAACGAAATAAGAAAAAATTTCCAGGATGGAACGAGGTTCGAACCTGGGCCCTCTGCGTGCGAGCCCAGTATTCAACCTCTGAGCCATGCCTCTGCTTGAAACTGCTTCGCAAAAAGGTCCTATACAGGGTTCATGTCGGGAAGGAACCACATTAGCATATGCAATATAGCGTGGTAGAAGAGTAAAATAAAAACCAAGCGTCGCACAACGCGAATTCTGTAACCAGGCGTCACACAATGCGAATTGCGCAACGAGTAGGTTGTTGAATGCTTCCAACCCATTACAAAAGGCTCTGCCATATTTCTTCATCGTCATCAGGCACAGCATCAACAAAGTGCGCATTATGCCTTACATGCGTTTAGCAGATACCACGGCTCTCCGTAGAATGACGAAAAATGGCACAGTGCCTGCTGCCCTACTTCTCAAAAATTAGAATGATTTATAGCGTAGTGATCTCCTCGCAAGTGCACGTATTGGTAGCCAAGGAAGCCCATAAGCGCATGATCCATTTCATCGGGGTCTCAGTAAAATTAGAATGATTTATAGCATAGTGAGCTCCTCGCAAGTTCACTTGTATTGGTTACCAAGGAAGCCCATACGCGCATGATCCATTTCCTCGGGGTCTCAGTAAAATTACAATGATTTATAGCGTAGTGGGTTCCTCGCAAGTGCACTTGTATTGGTGGCCAAGGAAGTCCATAAGCGCACGATCCATTTCCTCGGGGTCTCAGTAAAATTACAATGAATTATAGCGTAGTGGGTTCCTCGCAAGTGCACTTGTATTGGTGGCCAAGAAAGTCCATAAGCGCATGATGCATTTCCTCGGGGTCTCAGTAAGTTCTTCGCCCCCCTCTCCCACGTCAACGTATGTTATACAGCATGACGGGAGAGGGAAATAGCGACGGGCTTCACCCAATGCAAATTACATAACTGGTGGGCCGTTTTAAAGCTTCCAACCCATTACAAAGAGCTGAGTCATAATTCTTCATCGTCATCAGTCGTCGCGTCAACAAAGTGCACATAATGCCTTACAGACGTGTAGCTGGTGCCTCGCTTCTCCGCTGAATGACGAATAATGGCTTAGTAGCTGCTTCCCAACTTCACGAAAAGTGTGATTTATGGCGTAGTGGGTACCTTTCTAGTGTACTTGTATTGTAGCCCCAAGAGAGCTTACAACGGGCTCTAGAAACGCCGCTCTTCCAGCATTCGCTGTGACTGTGCTGCGGTTCAGCGCAGGCCTGGTGTTTTTTTCTAAAGGGGTAGAGGAGTACACCTACGTGGCGCTCGGTTGTTAATGGGTACTCATCTCGAAAGGTGGCCCCATAAGGTTCTGCAAAGACCCCTGGGCGCACCTTAACCCACCACAGCCTTGGTGAAATAGTTGAGCATCCGCCTCTGCTGTGGGAGGCAGAGAATTGCTGCCGCCGGGTACCTGCCGGTAAAATAGGGACAAGCGCACTTCCGGCTGGTGCTCGGCAGAACGAAGTTCAAAGTCGCTTGGGAGGGCACCCACCTTGTGGGAAATTGGCGGCATGGGACAGCCAGACTAAAAATAAGGTCACCCTCTTTTTTTTTTTCAGCGCTCGTGTTGTGCGTTTCTTGTCCTTCGTCCGTGCCACGCTGTACATTTTCCCGAAAATGTTAGTACACCAACTCGCCCAGTTCGCCGTATTAGTTCCTACCCGCAGGACGCACTTAGGAGGAAAGACGATGTACCCAAAAAGTACAGCGACATCTTCAGCGCTACAGGCTAGGCCGAATAACTTATCCGCCAGCTCACCCCAGCCTGAACTAGGGAAGAGGCAGCAACCCTGATGAAGTAGCAAACAAACACTTACGTTCACGGTACATTACTTCACCGTATCCCATCGACTGAGCACTCGTACATCTGTAAGTACTGTAATGTCCCGGACACTCTATGCCATATGATGTGGGGATGCGTACAAAACCCTAGCACCGCTACACTAACCGAAGAGCAGTGGAGGCCAAGCTATCGGACCCAGACCTGAAGAATCAGTGAAGCCTGCTTCAACGGGCACGAGAGATGGCAAAGGGCCCGCGGGTGTACCTGGAGTAAGGAAGGCCGCCCACCTTGGGCGCACAGTGCGCTTGCTCAAAGGAGACGTTTATTCTCTCTCTCTCTGTACAGTGCTGAAACTACTGAATCGCAAGCACCCCACTAATCACCTGTAGAGTGCGACGTAACTATAAGGCGTGAAGATCACGCTGTAATATTTATAACTAGAGGCCGGATTTTTAGGCAATGAAAAAGCTGCTTTTAGGCGCCAAAAATAGGCAGGCAAAACAATGTTTTAGGCTTCCAAAATCGTAAATATAGGCACAATAAATTTTCACATAAATGCAGATAATTTCAAACGAATACGTGCGCGACCTCTATCTACGACAGGAAAACAAAAATGTTATTGCTCAAGATGGCACAGAGGCGCCAACATTTGAAAATAGCCTGCTTTGTCCCGCACGGCTCGCACTCCCGTGTTCTGCAGAGTGAGTCATGTGTCCACTGTCGAATCAACACACTCCTGAGTGTCTTTCCGGCATGACTGAGAAGTACAGAGCAGGAGCAGACAGCCAGATTGCTAAAAGACCGGAAGGGAGGGATTCCTGCTATTGGCCGGGCGACGAATTGCGTAGAGCCAATTTCTCCCCTGGCAGTGAACCACTGGCATAGACAGGCGGAGGGGCGTCTGACACTGCGCTGGAGCCGCTTGATAGCGCCTCTGACTGGCGTTTGCCAGTGTGGTAGCGCCATGGAGAAGGAGAGCGCAAATGCTGCTCAACGGCGCCGAAGAGCGAAGAAACTTAACTCCTCGGATCCCGAAGTAGTTGCCTGGCAAAATAATATACATGTGCCACATAATATATGTATGCCATGTGTGTGTTATTGGAGCAGCAGTAAGCATGATAATCAAGCTAATCCTAGACAATCAGTAAAGCTAAGAACAATCAGCAGAACCTTTGCTAACGCTACGTTATACTGGCATAGCCGAGCTAAGCCACTGCAAACATTTTTAGACAGACTATAGACTATCGGCGCTGACTAAGACTCCCAGGTTTAAACTCACATGTATACATTATAAAGTGGACGGGGGGATGATCGCCGCCGTAGCTCAGTGGTAGAGCATCGGACACGTTATTCGAAGGTCGCAGGTTCGCTCCCTGCCGGCGGCAAGGTGTCTTTTCGTCCACATTACTTTCGACACATTTATATCCTAATTACTACAAATAACATCCCCTATACTTTCCTTGGCATTATTGTCGGTTAGTTCTCACTAAAGGCATGCTGCCATTCAAGCTTAATGAGTTCAGTTCATAAATGTAGGTGGTAAAAACGGAACGAAGCCCTAGGGTTTTACGCGGCTCGACCATGATACGATTTTGAGGCCCGCCGGAGACCAGATTACCCTAACTGCTAGGGCTCGAGAAAACAAGTGGTTTTAGCGCGATAGCTTTAACCCTTTGACACGCTATGTACACAATTGTGTACTCCACTTGTTTTCGCTATCTGTATCGACTAGGGGCTAAGAAGAGCAAGAGATCCTTGACCTTTGGATGAACTGAACGTCCTGCATATTAAATTTTTCTACATTTAAAATCATGTGCCGTGTACTTTTGCATATGATCACTTAGCTGAAGGCACTACCATGTTAGAGGATTCGCGCGAGGTCAAAAGCATAGTTTTTCTTTGATCAAATGGACATAAGCGGAAACGCATTGCATTAATTTCTAGCTGGACCAAATTGTATTGTAAAAAATTGTGGACGTTCATATCAGTGCACTATTTGCCCTCGGAAAGTATTTTTAGGAAAAAAATTTTTCTGTCTGTTACAGTGATTTGAATTTTGCCGTAGTGGGTGAAACATAGGTTGCGAAAAAATACTAAAAAATACAATACTTTACGGAACGCCTTAAATATCTGCTGTTTACTTGAAAGGAATGGCACTATCTTATTATCACCATTGACGACCACTACTTGTCTCACGATGCTTTGTGGTGAAGCAATGCTGCAATTCTGCGCCATTTTGATTATTTTAAAAAATTCGCGCGATAGCTATATCACATGGCTTAGTTGGCAGTAAGCGTGTCAAAAAAGTATTGAAGTCGATGACCGAGTAGTTTCGAAGTGGAAGGGGCGCAAACATTGAAAAATGTGTGAAATGCTCCACGTTCAGGCACATGTAGAGTGGTGATGTATTCACAATAAAAATGTTGTACATCGGAGATTTATTTGTGAAAGTTTCCACTTTATGTTTTCGCTATCTTCACTGCGCCGCCAGTAAGTCGCGCTGGCAGGGGCTGTGAGTTTTCACGTTGCTGAAAACTTGCAAACAGTGTATATGGCTGGCAGAATGTTTCGGAAGGGCACTAAAGGCTGCCGGTTAGTAGTCGGAGCAGAGCACGATTTCATTGCCACGTCACTGATGCACACGTACGACACGCAGAGCTTGGGTTGTGTTTTCGATCTCTGCGGAGGTTGCAGTTCTTACTTCCGTTGCCGACGTATGGTCTTCGCCACTTGAAATGCCTGTGTTGCTGAGTAGGTGGTGAGCCGGCATTAAGAGTGGTCAGTGATGATGGCACGAAAAGGTGAAACGTGCGCGTACCTTTGAGGGAGATTGTAGACTCAAACCTTGTGAGCTCAACTTTCTGCCACGCTGCATGCGATGCTTTCATCTTAGCCTTGCGATTACTAAGCGAAGGCGATAGACATTTAAAAGGACGAAGCATTAAAGTTTTTGTATATTTATCGCTTTCGGTTTCCGTTGTACAGGCTCTCCGTCTAAAATATGACACGATAGCAGTATACTCACCATTCGCAATGTTTATCTTACGCGCTGCCAAGGGATGCGGCCGAAAGACGAACCTTCGAGTGCCGCGTGCTCGCTCGGCGACGCGATCACCGGAGCAAAGTTCACCTCTGCCGAAGATCCGAGCGTAAGAATACGTAGCACCATTCGGCTCCGAGGCACGAATGGCGCGAGTCACGTTCAAGCGAGCTGCCCATAAAAAAGAATTATAAGTGTATTCCCGGTGCCTGTTAGCCACTTTTATTATATAATAATATATTTTAAACGAACCATCACTCGTTTTCCCTGACACTTCGTCGGCGGCACTGCGGAAAGCCGAAGAATGCGTGTCGAAACGTGAAAACTCACAGCAGCACACGATCGTGCCACCCGCGTGGGCGCTGCATACTTCCGTTGCCCCAAGGAACAGTGGCGGCGCAGTGAAGCGGACTTACGGGCCCGCGCCCAGGCACGCCGCGAACGCTCAACATAAAATTTTGTTCTACAAAAACAAAAAACACTCCGATGAAACTTTCACAAATAAATCTCTTTGTTTACTCTTCCCAACGAGACCAAGCGTGCATTTTTACTTGGACTGCATCACCACTCTACATGTGCTGAACGTGGAGCTTCTCACAATTTTTCAATGTTTGCGCCCCTTCCACTTCGAAACTACTCGGTCATCGACTTCATATATTACTGCCAACTTCCAGCCATGTGATATAGTCCTATTTTGTCTGTACAATTTAAAAAATAATCAAAATGGGCGCAGAATTGCAATTCTTCACCACAAAGCACATAACAAGTAGTGGTCGTCAATGGGTGATAAATTATTCCTTTCAAGTAAACAGCAGATTTTAGGCGTTCCGTAAAGTATTGTATTTTTAGAGTATTTTTTCAACCTTGTTTCACCCACTACGGCAAAATTTCACTGTAACAGACAAGAAATTTTTTCCAAAAAATACTTTCCGAGGGCAATGGACTGATATGAACGTCCACAATTTTTACAATACAATTGAGGGGTCCGCAATTGGGACGTTTGGCGGAATACCCTACATTCAATTTAAAAGTATCTTATAACAGATTTGATTAACTTTTTTTGCTGCATGGAATACATGGAATTTGTATCTTCACTTTTAAGGTTGGTTGCGTCTGAAAGGGTTAAAGCACTCGTTTCGCAGAATTGCTAGGAATTTACGTGTCAAAACAACCACATGATTACGAGACGTGCCTTTGTGAGAGACTGCGGTTTAGTTAGACCACCCTCTAGTTCCTTATCGTGCGCCTATATCTCAGCACGCGAGTGTTATTTGCATTTCCTCCCTATCGAAGTACGGGGTGCGGCCACCGTGTCCGGAATTTGAACCTACGCCCTAAAGGTTAGCAGGGCGACACTACGGTGGGTTTCTATACAGGTGAGCTTACGCGGAGAACCCTAGCCGGCTAATTCCTCCGTTATAGAGCTTTTTCTTCGTCGCGCATGGCAGCGAAGATGTATTTAGCTAGGCGCGACCAAAATTCTACCGTCCTATATGCGCGCAAAAACTTCTAGTGCGTACGTGGTACGAAAATTGCGCAATATTAATGAGAACTAGGTGCCGACAATAATGCCAAGGAAAGTTTTTAGTAATAATGTAAGGTAATTGTGAAAAAAGAAAAGTGGTTACGAAAAGAAGCTTGCCGCGGGCAGGGACCGAACATGCGACCTTCGAATAACGCGTCCGATGCTCTACCAACTGAGCTACCGCGGCGGCCATCCCCCGTCGGTCACTTTATAGGGTATATGTGTGCATTTTAAACGTGGGAGCGTCAGTCAGCGCCGCCAGTAGCCATGACGGCGAGTGTGGAAAACTCTTTTTCTGCCGTTGTTGGTGTCACGATAGGGCACGTGAACTTATGGCCAGCGGCAGCTGACTAATCCCTCGCATACTACCTGAAAGCATCAAGTCTGCCAGAACGAGACCCTCGCTATGAAGTGAAGGGCTAGCGCAAGTGTTAATTTCAAGGGCTCGTAATTTCTTTGTTATACACTATTAATGAGACTAACAGACAATAATGCCAAGGCATTATTGTCTGTTAGTTCTATTAATATTGTGTATAACAAAGAAAACGAGCCCTTAATGAAATTCAACATTCTTCCTTCAAAAAATTGGGCAAGTACCACTACTCATCACCGGTCCGCTAATGTTAAAGAAATAGTCCGCGGGCAAACACGAATGTGCTACAGAAGTTGTGCAAGTCCCAGCGCCCACCACTGGTCCCCTTAAAAAATGAAGATGGCGACACGCAGGCGGTGAACGCTAATTATGATTTCTGGACATACGTAAGCAGCAATTAAGAATGACTGCAATAAACCGTCGGAATTAAACTAGTGATAATCAACGGGACCCCAAGTTACGACTTTGCGACTTCGCTAGTTAGTCATCTGTAGCGAGTGCTTGGGCGATTGGTAAAAACAGTTACTGAGTGTCCTACAGTTTGATGACCCGGGCACAGGTATCCCACATCGGGACGTCCAGGTCTTGCCTAGTAACCGCTTCTCCTTTCTTGTTTTGTCAACGCGCATCACCTAATGGATGTCTCCCGCATTCGTGTAAATGAGGATTCCAAACCTATTTATTTTGTGAGCGCGCGCTTGACACCGGGAGGAAAAACTGCACCGAACGCGGCGGGAATTTTTCACAAGGCGCTTCGAAAAGGAAAGCGATGTTTTCCAGGTCATGGTCACCGCGCGGCCCGGTCACCGCAGCGACTTCAACCGCGTCCTCGAAGGTCATGAATCGTTTGCAGTACGTCGGCACTCCAGCGGTCGTTGGTTTGACGCCGCGTACAGTGCGAGCGCCTGACCCTGAAGAAGCCACATGTGCATCCCTCTGTACGCGATATCGTGAGATAAGAGGATGCGTAGCCGGCGTTTCTTCATACGACGCGTTTCACAGGGGTCTCCTCTGCCTCACTGATCACGCGCCCGCAATAGCTTTTGTGAAACCGGCTGCCAATGGGCGCACAGATTATTCCGCACACTCTAGACGCAATTTGAGCGCCGTTTCGAAATCATCTTGCTGTGTGTCGCCGTTCTAGCTAAACCTTCCTTCTTTCTTCATTTTTTTTTTTTTGGTACGGACGAGTCTTTCTTTCGACACAGCGGGCTGTTCTGTTCTGCCACATCCAAAAGGGGCGCGCTCGGTGTCGGGTGCCGTCTGGAATACTGAGCAAACTGAGCGCTGGAGCCAATTCAGCGGTCACTTCGCTATGTTCGAACTGGAATCGGCTTCGGGTGTTTGTTTCTGTGGTCGTCTTGATCTGCTAGCGGCCATCGGGCGTTGGCTGATCAGGTGAGTGTATTTTTTCCTAGATGTCAGCAAAAAAGACGGTTTAAAAAAAACTAACTGAAGCAGCTTCACTGACTTAACCGTCGCGAAGACTGGTTAAGCAGCAAAGCTGGTGGCATCGTATTGTTATTTCATCGCTTTATTTGCTGTATAGTACATTTGGCCTCCACTGGCACTTTTAAAACCAGTCTTTGCGACGTTTAAGTCAGGCGAAGCTGCTTCAGGTTGTGAATTAATAACATTTTATGGACCAGAGGTGAAGTAGTGGAACCTTGCCCAATTATGTGGCACTTGCCATACCCGCCAGGAGCTGTGTTACGCTCCGCAGCGATAAACCTCCACTTAAACAGCTCCGCATTTTCCCAACGCATGGCGTTTAGGGTACGCACGGCTATTTTCAGAATTCAAACGCTATCTCAACGCACAATTTCACCGGGCTATTTGGTAATGATCAATTATTTTAAATAGCGCTAAACTTTACCAAGGACAGCTACAAAATAGGACAAGCCATAGGGACTCCTGGCTTGTCCTCTTCATATATATCTTATCGGTAGAATATTGCGCTTCGTACAGTGATTTAACGTTACCTTGTTTGCGCGGTTAACGTGCTCTACGTAAAACATGCCGGTGCATTCGGAGGCCCGCTTCGAACATAATTTGGCGCTGCTGTTGAAGGATTCACTTCGTTCATAGCGAATGACTGTGCAAAATGACTTCGTTTACTTTCAGGCAGCTTCAATGACCAAGTATCATTCAGCGGAGACTGCGAGATCGCTTCCCATTTCGAACGTTTCTGGGCCTTACAATATAATCGCTGTAAACAATTCTGCAACACAAATTTTCGCTGTTAGTGCCAAGCTAATGTTTATTTAATAATTATTAATGTTTAAAAAAAGACTGGAATACGGTTGCTTGCCAAAAGGCAAGTTGGAATTTTCAGTTTTTTTTTTATTCGCTGTTTTTTGAGCGCCATCATCCGCTGCTAGGGAAGGCCTAAGCCGCAACTTGGAGACGTGAACTCTATCCCTATATACTAATGCTCCACTCAACTAACGTGGGCGATACGGTAACGCTGTCCTCTTTTATCACGCTCTCGCGAAAGTAAGACTGTCGGTTGTCTAAGTCAAGGCGAGAGCCAGCGTTTCCAGCCATGTCTGCCACGGCGGTACAGTCGTTATGGCGCTCGGCTGCTGACCCGAAGGACGCGGGTTCGATCCAGGCAGCGGTGGTCGCATTTCGATAGAATCGAAGTGGTAGAGGCCCGTGTGCAGGGACGTTAAAGAACGCCAGATGGTCGAAATTTCTGGAGCCCTCCACTACGGTGTGCATCAATCATATCATTGTTATAGCACTTAAAACCCCAGATATTATTGCCATAGTTCTATATCAACGACTTCATTCTCCAGTTGACGTATCTACGTCTTTCAAGCGAACATGCCGTAATGTGCTTTGCCCCCTTAATATCAAATCAGGCGTGCGTTATCATCGCGCATCGACGCGCGCTTCCCGGAAACACTGCACTTATCAGGTATACGAAGATAGCGCAGCGCTTATCCGCATTTGGGTCAGGGGCACTGGGTTGTAAGAAACGTTGATAGTCGCATCTGCGCACGCTGACTCGTTCAGAATGCCGGACAATCGATTGAAGCGCAATACGATACGCTTATTTCCACCAATGCACTAAGGTCGAACCGGGTGGGCGAAGAAAGAAAAGCGTTTCACGGATCTGTCACCCGCATTGCGGCAGGCAGCAGCCGAAGACAATAGTAATTCTCATTGCGATACACAAGATAAATTGGCAAATGAACGCACGCAAGTGTACTTAGATGTAGGTGCGCGTTGAAGAAACGCAGGTTGTCAAAGATGGCCGGAGTTAGCGTGACAAAGGCAAGTTTTTAGAGAGAGAGAGAGAGAGAGAGACTTTATTTACAGAAAGGCAGAGAGGTCGGCCTGAGCTATAGTTTGCTCTGGCCTGCTACTCTACGCTGGGGAGGGGGAATAGGGGAGCGAAGGAGTGATGAATGAAGATGGTAAAGTAGGGAGATGAGAATGTAGTTCGTGACGCTGGGGCAAATCTAAAGACGTGCATCCAGTCCAGTGGCTTGTAAGAAGGCTACGACTGCTTCTATAACCACACTTGTGCTGCTGACGTCAGGCCAAGGACCTGACACAACCTCATCGGTTAATGGCCTACTATGATATTGCCCAATCGATGAGATCAGTTTCTGTCGTTCTCGTGCGTACGCTGGACAGGTGCACAGTTTTTACATCTTCATAACTATGCACATGCGCCCTGATAAGCCTGTAATAGGAAACACTGCATCCATTTCTATGTGAAAATGTTTTTAGATTAAAGTAACCTGGGAACACTTTTTTTTTTATTTGGAACATTACCCGCAGCGCCATTTAGGCATTATTGCGGTGGCATAGTCCTTCATAGAATGAATCCGCAGTCTTGCGGTCGACCAATTCGGCTGGTAACATGTTCCATTCGTCATTCGGCTTAATGATATTGGAGTGCCTTAGTGGTTCTGCCTTTCTGATGCGCGTGGAATTTCGGCTTTTTACTGTCAGTTATTTCTCTTTCATCATCATGTGATGTCAGACGGGAAATTTAGAGTGAATATTAAAAGAAAAAAATATATATATTGATTTTCTTGGTAAATATTCTTGAAATGAAGTTTATTTATTTATTTATTTATTTATTTATTTATTTATTTATTTATTTATTTATATCTTCTACAGCGAGCGTAAAAAATGTTTCGACGCCTTCGAAGGCACCGGCGTACCGACGCCTCCCCTTCGGAGTCTGATCAACGGAAACACGGATGAGTTCTTGAAACCGGTGAGTGAAGTCAGTGGATTCCCGACGAAACCGCGTCGTAGAACAATATATAAATACAGCTTTGACTCTTCCGCGTAAATGGTGACATTAGAACGACTAGATACATTTAAATATAGGTATATGGTGGCGAAGTAAACGAGCGCTGCTGTATAACATCAGGCAGAAAAAAGTCTGTCCGTCTGTCTGTCTGTCTGTTTGTTTGTTTGTTTGTCTGATCTATCTATCTATCTATCTATCTATCTATCTATCTATCTATCTATCTATCTATCTATCTATCTATCTATCTATCTATCTATCTATCTATCTATCTATCTATATCTATCTATCTATCTATCTATCTATCTATCTATCTATCTATCTATCTATCTATCTATCTATCTATATCTATCTAATGTCTGTCTAACTGTCTGTCTGTCTGTCTGTCTGTCTGTCTGTCTGTCTGTCTGTCTGTCTGTCTGTCTGTCTGTCTGTCTGTCTGTCTGTCTGTCTGTCTATCTATCTATCTATCTATCTATCTATCTATCTATCTATCTATCTATCTATCTATCTATCTATCTATCTATCTATCTATCTATCTATCTATCTATCTATCTATCTATCTATCTATCTATCTATCTATCTATCTATCTATCTCAGTTTTCTTGGCACGCTGAACGAGACCTTGAATTCAACATTACCGCCTCGAGCGTATGATTTCGATACAGCTGACAATGGAAGGCTTGCGGGTGATAAATGTTCGTGGCGAGACCTTCCGTTGCGTGGCACATGGCACGGATAAACTATATGGAATCTAGCCTTCAAATGTATAGACGCCTTATGGTCACGATTAATTTTGATTGTTCTGTGTCGATTGCAGTAAACGAATTTTAGTGTGCAGGTTTCGTGGTTTTCGTGTAAACCAGCAGAGGCTAGAAAACAACAGAAAATTCAGATCATAAAGGGCCGTAAAGTGTCATAAAAAGTACTCTTGTGTATTTTTCGTTTATTTTGCATACCTTTCTTTCTTTTTTGTACGAACACTAGTGCTGTTTACTGTGAACACAAACAGCTTCATCTAAACTTTTCTTCTCATTTCAGAGTCAGATAGAAAGCCTTGGACGCTGGCTGAAGGAATACGGTGATGTTTTCGGGTGAGTAGGAGCCTCAGATGTAGATGCTTTTTCGAAGGGGCAAGTGATTTCAAGTATATATCAAACTCATTTTCATTCAGTATATCGAAATGTGCATTGTACAAGAACTGCTAAACTATGCAGATTCACTGGCTTTGTACATGGTTTTTGGTCTACGATCACGTACCAACTTGCCAACTATCGGCATTGTTGTACATGGAAAATTATATATGTAGATTATTTTACGGATGGACTTCCCCTATTTGGCTGCAGCGTTGCGTTTTTGTATCGTTACTATTACAGGGCTGGGCAAAGATACTTTAGAATTGTGTCGCAATACGATACGCAAGAAGTATTTCATATACAGATACAAGATACTACAACAATGATTGTATCCGGTACCATACATTCCAATTGTATCTTAAAGGGACACTAAAGACAAATATTAAGTCGACGTTGATTGTTGAAATAGCGGTCCAGAAAACCTCGTAGTGCTACTCTTATGCCAAGAGAGTGCTTATTTTGAAATAAAATCACGTTTTAGTGGTCCGCATCGCGTTAGCGCAACCACCCACCTGAAAGCGGTCTTTCTCACAACACTGTTGCCGTACGCAACGTTGCCCGCCTTTACTGTGCGGCGGCGTGCACTGGCGGCGTGCACCATTCGGGCATCCGGCAACATCACATGCATGCGGCATTTTGTCGAACTTTCTGTCAGAGCGACTTTCGCGAGCGCGCAAAACACACGCGGCAGTACGCGATACCGCAACTACCACTGAGACGCGACCGCGTGAGCGAAGCAGGGCGCCGGGCGAAGCGCTGTTCGGCGAAAACCGAACCTTCGAACCACGCGCGCCGTTCCCCAGGGCAACACCAAAGAGGTTCTTTTTTCCATGAATGAAACAGAAACGAACAAGTAGCATTTATTACGTCTCTCGATGCACATAAGGTTCTTTTTTTATTGCAGTTAGTTTGATTACGAGTGATTAATTGTAGTCGGACTCTCTCACGACATCAGGATCATTTCCAAAATGCCCCGGTCGTGGCGCTCATCGTGTGATACATTTAGCTTAATTTCTCGGTAAGTAGGGCACTGCTGTTGATAATATTGCCGCTTTAGACGTTGCCATACATTGAGCTTTCACTGTGACATAAATTGTTATTGGCCTTTAGTGTCCCTTTAAGATACTTCGATACATTCGCAAACTTGTTATTATATATCCGTATAATGTAGCACTAAAGGCCCATACACAAAAATTTTCACTTCGGAATTTATGAACTGCGGGCAATATTGTTTCGCTTGAATGAAATATCTATTGGTATCTCAAAAGTTTTGTACTTCTAGCTCCAGCTATATCAGTTTCATTCCTAGACAACTCACTGGCGCTTCTTTACAACGTCTTAACATGACACGAGTAGCTGCTTAACATGATAGCTCTTTACACACATCGCTGATAGCGGTTTTAGTTTGTCGCTTTTGAAATTGGTGGAAGTCACTGCTCTGCTTGTCGACCAGCTAGCGGGTTGCCATCTACTTACAAGAACGTCAGTAAGACGCCTCCGCACGATCGTTCAAATACCGCTGTGGAGGTTGTACCTTGCCCGCAAACGTATTACGGTTTCCGCCATAGCGGGTCACATGACAGGTGTACGTCACCAAGAAGATGTGGAGTCCAGAAACCTCTCAGACGTATTGTATAGTTGTACGAAGTGCCGTAGGACGCCGCCGCTATTCACACTATTGACACTTATAATTCCGATTACCTGGTGATTAGTAATAGCATACAAAAGAATTTAGTGAAGCTTAAACAGGGAAAACAAATATATCTAAGTAAACTATAAAAGCGATTCTGTATTAAACACAGCGAATAAGTATAGAAACACGATACAGGCGACCACCCCAACATCTAGTAATAGATATAGGAGCTAATAATATGATTATGTATAATTGTTGGGGCTCTCGAGTCCCAAAACCGCGATATGATTATGAGAAACGCTGTAATGGAGGGCTCCGGAAAACACCTGGGGGTTCTAAAATCTAAATTTAAGCCCACTGGTCTCTAGCACTTTCCATTCATCGAAATGCGGCCTCCGCGAGCTTCGGGTCAGCAGTAAAGCACCGTAACCACTAGACCACCGCGGCGGGTTACCCCTAATAGCTATGACAATAATGCGCTTAAGGTAAGACCACAGAAAATATCGGTGCCTGTGGAAAATAGCGCAAAACGGCTTGTCGGTACCCTCATGAGAAAAACGGAGCATTTGACTTCTCGAATCCCTTTGCTAACAACTTTAAGATGGCTCCTAATAATGTAGGTTATGATAATGAAAACTCCATTTGGCAATTTTACTTAGCAGTAAGCAGAATTGGTTACTGGATTCTCTAGGTACGCCCGGCTAATTATATATTTTCTTAACATATATTGTTCTCAACAATATGTTCTTCTCAAAACATCGCCTTTACATAACAGTAAATTCTAGTGGAATATAAGTATGCAAACAGTAGCAGAAATGACGCAGACAGTCCAATACTAAGAATAAAGCAAAGGCTTACCTTGGCAGCACGTTAAAACATAATGCAGTAAGCAGACCGAAAAAAAAAGCAATATAGAGACATAAGTAATGTACGGGATGGAGAAGGACAGCTAAGAAATAACTTGTGCTTTCAATCAAACTATGATTTTAAAGACTCTTTGAATACAAGGAGAGACGTAGGCCATGACTTCGGTTAGGTGGATGCCTGTTCTGTTAGATCCAGCATCGGTCTCGGTGCACGGTGCCGTAGCTGTTAGAATGTTATTTGCATATGAGTCAATCTCACTGTATGTAAGCCAAACTTACATCCTTGAAATCCTTGAAATTTCCGATGTCTGAAAGCCGCGATACGCAAAGCAACGCCCCATTCTTACATCATTCAGACATCATAACGGAGCACCACGCAAGAGAAACATTGATAACAACACTACAGCGGCATCAGGATGTCTGCGAATAATGGCGGACACATTAGAGTACGCGGCACAGGAAGGTCTAAGTGCCAAGTGTCATGGCATTGACACAACTGAAAAAAAGAGAAACGGGAAAATAAAATGTCGGCTAAGCATCGACATTTGCACGCTTGTCTTTTTTGACGACGCAGTCGCCACCACGTGACCCTGCTCCACCAATAGAGACGCTCAGAGCTCTTCGCCTATCATCGCTGAAAAACTCTGGCGCAAAGATAAAATAATATGCCACTGCCTTTAGTTTTAATTTGTTGACAGTGGCAGCAGTACCAGCTTGAGAAGCGAGCGGAGTTCAGCCAACGGTTATTGTTTCGCCCTGTGGTGCTGCGATAGCAGTATCTTGTATCGTAAGATACACGATACATTCTTCAATGCGTCAAAAATACAGATACTGATACACGTCTTGCGAGACGTATCGCGACACAGATACAAGATAACCAAAGTGTATCTAAGATAGTATCTAAGATACATGTATCTTCGATACTGCCCAGCAGTGAACTTACCGACTAAACGAACAGCGCTGCGGTAGACAGATACGTATGAAAACGGCTGAGTTAGTGCATTCGACGCTTCCTGATCTTGTTATTTCACGTCGCGATATAAAAAAAGTAAGAAAGCATTTGTTTAACAGCTAATATGGCGGCGCGCATGTGTCTTACGTAATGTAATCCTTATACGCCGAACGGCGTTTATGCGGCCTTCGTGTGTGTTGCCTTCTCTCTCTCTCGTTTCATAAAGTACTTAAAAGCCTTCTTCCAATGCTGAAAAGAAAAAAAAAAACACTGCGCCGTTTTATCACAAGGGAATATATAAATATATACACCAGTCAAATAGCTGCGCATCAACACAGCGCACATTCGAAACGAATGGCGACGCATAAACACTTCCAGAATTTCATCCTGAAGGCATGAATTGTGTCAACACGTTCCGTATGCTGCTGCGCAATAAAACGCTTTCTTATTTGTTTTCGCTTCTTATGTGAAGCAAGCGCCATAAGCGCGTATTCTGTGGGTTTTTCTCAACGTACGCCAAAAAAAAAATTATTTGCAATTCCGAAAGCACGTTTTATGCGTACACACGCTCGGCCAAATCCGGCATTTCACGTATTCACAGGCGTTGTTTTGTCGCAATTCTCGTCTACCGTTTTGCGCAAACCCCAGAACTACTCCACGGAGACTTGCGAAGAAACGAGCCAGCCGGTACAAAAGCATAAAAGCGCCATATTTTCCGCCTTCATCCACACGGAGCTCTTTTTCTTATTTTCCGTTCTTTGCAAAGTGCGTGATTTCCTTATTACTGAAGAAAATAAAGCAGCGTTGCAAACAAAGACGTAAAATTTAAAGGACACGGCAGCGATATGTCCGTCTTTGGAAGTCTGACTTTCTGTAACATGAATCACTAAGATATTTCTGCTTCTCTTGGTCTGGTCGCCGCCTGAGGAAGGGGGGCTCTGGCAGGGCTAGTCTCCCGGCCCCCGCCTGCCTTGACTCCAGCAAGGACACAAATAAAGTTATGTCTCTCTTTCTCTTTAATCACGTGAAGAAATAGCATAAGACGGCGTCTTAGGAAAACGCCGTATATCCTTCGTCGTTTAGCATACAAGAGGAACGTCAAAAAAAGTAAGAATGAAAAATGTCCCATGTTGCCCAACACACAGTGAGACAAGATGTTTAACAAAATGCAGACGAACAGTACATGAACACAAAGATTTGCACACGACTTCAGCAAAGGTGAAACAAGTGATATACTGTACGTGCATGCAGAGACAAATACTTTGAATCCGCTGCGATGCACAGAAAAAATAACACAACCTTGCGGGTCAAAACAAGGAAAAAAGACAAAGTTCGGAACACAAGATATTACCGCTCGAAAACATATTCTAGAAGTCCGTCCCTCGAGCGAAAAATTTCCACCAACTATTGATCAAAAATGAGGCATTCTAAAAATATACTTGTGTTTCCACCACTTGTTTCAACGGATCGAGGCAGCGCCATCGCACGTTGCCTTCCCTCCAGAAGTACACGAAGTGGAATCACTTTACCTATTCCCAACTTGTACAAAAACTTCGCTTTCAATTCCCATTCATTGTACTTGTTTCGTACAATATACGACTGATGTTGAAAGAACAAATAACGTTTTTTATTTTGTGGGTATCATTATACTCCTCATGATTAGTGTGAAGAGTCGAGCTTTCTTAAAGCACCTTTTTCCTCAATCTCGACACACATAATGATAGAATTACACATTAAAATGAAAGTTTTATCTTGAGAGAACTAATTGTGCCAAGATACACTCTACAACTCTGCGGATGATTAAGGGAGTTCCGGTGAGCAAATGGTGACGGCTCCATTTTTACGGCTGTAATGTAATATCATAGTACTCAACAGTGTGCAAGCACATATGGTCATAAAAGGTGTCGTGAAAATTTCTGTAACGATTCTGACCATCTGGTGTGCGTATAAATACACCGTACGGGGCTATGGCAGAGAGATCTATGAAAAATGGTTCGCTGCACTTCTTGTTAGTCTGTCTGCAGACATTGTCCAACTTACCTGGATTTATATGTCGTCCATCAAGAAAACTGCGCATACAACATGGAGACACGGAATAGCCCAGGCGATACATACCTCAAACCCCTCCACATCAAGCAGGTTAGAGCCAAACCAACTGAACAGAGGTAAAGAGAAAATTAATTAACGCGGTCGAAAACGCAACTCCCCACCGGTGGGCACCGGTCCCAAAACCTGCGCAGGAACAAGAGAGACGTAATAAACTTTCATGAAATTCCCGGAGATGTTATCCTGGTTTATCGCCTGCCTTGCCACTCCAGGTGTCGGGTGATGACTGATATACACAACGATCACATATACAAACAAATAGCACGTACTATCGCGCTCAGTATGAGCTACATCACGCGAGCGCGTGGCCGAGCGCTCTGCAAGGTTGTACAGTGGCGCCTATCATGACATGTTTTTGAGTTATCGGGAGAGAGTTTGGCTGTCCCTGCGAGCGCACATCGCCTCCACTTCCTTTCACCTTCGCCCTCATTTAGGCCTGCGGTGATATCAGCTTCGAAAATGATAACTTCGAGGATGAAAGCAAGCAAGTGGGGGTGATGCGCGCTCGCACGAGCAGCCAAACTCGCTCCCGATAACTCGAAAATATGCCGCGATCGGCGCCACGCTACAACCTTGCAGAGCGCTCGGCCACGCGCTCACGTGATGTAGCTCATACTGAGCGCGATAGTACAGTCACAAACACACATATATACACAAAAGAGTAATTCAGAAACTTTCGCTGAGTGGAGTGTCCCTCAAAACAATTACACATCATCTCACCCTACGGGCAACCATGGTGGGATGCGAAAGCATTGCGAAGGGCGCGCATTGAGTTTCCGTTTCTCTTTTATGACTTCTGAGACGGTGGTTGTTGAGGCGTTTGAATTACCGCTTGCCGACGCTGACGTTTACGTTCAGCTTCCCGAGCCTTCCTCTGCTCCGCGGCGATGGCGCTGCCGCTGCAACTAGCGCCGACGCTGACGTTGTTCAAGGCGTTTCACACACCGTTGCACAGAGGGAGAATGACGGAAGCACAGCGAACGCGCGCTTTCGCAGCTTCGAGATTCGCTTTGCCGGCGTTGCCGTTTACATTCAGCTTCGCGAGCGTCCATAGCGCCATCGCGAAGGAGAGTGCAACGGGAGCGAGCGCAC
This sequence comes from Rhipicephalus sanguineus, assembly GCF_013339695.2. Classification (NCBI taxonomy): domain Eukaryota; kingdom Metazoa; phylum Arthropoda; class Arachnida; order Ixodida; family Ixodidae; genus Rhipicephalus; species Rhipicephalus sanguineus. The sequence goes on from NC_051182.1 coordinate 123,813,643, forward strand.
GCCGCATTATATACGAGCGCACAGCTGTGGCGGAGAGAGAGAAACGGGAGAGGAGAAACGAAGCGGAGGCAGCGCTCACGCCACATCCACCACCTCACCTCATCCCACCTCCTCGCGCTCACGCGAGGAGAGGGGGAGAGCTGGCGCATGCGCAGTATGGAGCGGACGCCGCAGAACGAATACTGCCCCGAGCATAAGATGCCTTCGCATCTAAAACACCAACAGCGCTATTGTGTTGCGTTTCGCACAACCACTGTCTCGCCAAGGGCCTAGAAGGTGCCGCAGCTCCAAGCTCAAGCCGTGTTGCAAATTAATACAGGTGGCTCTTAAGCATAAAAACGACAGTAAACTTGCGAACGGCGTTCCACGGCTTTGCAATTTGACAATGCGAAAAACAAAAACCCAGAAAGCATTGACGCAAAAAGTCGTATACGGCGGCGTTCTCGAATCAAATAATAAAATCGTCTTCACTGCATCACGCGACTATAGTGTACAGAGAGCGTAAATAGTTCAAGGACCACGGGACAGAAGAAAAAGCGAAATATTCCACCTGCTTCGACAGGCAGCCTTGAATTTATATTTCCAGCCTCTTCTAAAACCCGCTGACAACATTTACTGTTCAGTAGGACATGGTACTGTCACAAATTGCTGAGAAATTAAATATTTTGTGAGACCTAGTGGTCTCTTAACATTTTTGACGCCGCCTGTACATGTGGGTGACAGTGTTTCCATTGCATGAAACTCCAGACGCCGAATTTGGCACCGCGTTCATTGGCCCTATCCACTCTCATTAGCTCATATTTGCATGCGTAATAAATGCACATGCAAATATTACTCCCTATTCGTTCGCAACGAATGCACCAGCGTCTTTCCACCCTAATTACTGGAGAGTACTGAGTAAATCCTTAACGGGGATTCTAAGTTCGATGGCTTTAAGGCTTTCGCGCATGAACTGTTTTTCACTTGTCTTTTTCACCCGACAGCTTCCAAAATCATTACGCTCAGCTGACAGGCCCGGTAATGACTCCCCGGCTAACTTCTCAAATGAATCACGATAAAATTGGAAAGTGCGTTAATGAAAAAGTGACTTTTCGAGAAAGAAAAACGTTCGACAGCCGGGCAGGCCTGATTTTATGCGAGTGCCACCGCACGCCCCTTCCCCACACCTCCCGGCCCACGTTATCTTGTTAGGAGGCAGTCGCGTCATTGGACGCCGGCAACGCTAAGTTTCCTAAGATAACGGACAAGACGTTCCCGAGGAAAAGCTGGGGGTCATCCGCCTAAATCTAATAAGGACGCCGTTCGAAGCACTAAGCCGACAGCCCGTGCTGTGCTTTAACGAGGCACGAAATGAGCCGAATAAATAAGAAATAATGGCGTTTATCCGCAGACTAAACGCACACACAGAGAGCCTCAGGCAAAGTTGGCGGTGGTGTATAGCTCGGACAAGAAAAATAGCGCGTCTCCGCACAAAATCGAAGGAGAGTCAGCGGTGCCTCTAAACCACTTTCTTGTATTTTTCCCTCTGGAGATAATTACTAGAAAGAACCCACACGACGCTCAAAAAGGAAAATAGACTGATCAAAAGCAGCTAGGCATATCCTATAGCGATGATGGCAAGTGAATGAACTGTGCAAAAGATTGGGGAAATAACAAGAGCGGTGACTGGACGACGTGGGGCAATCATTTCCCTTATATGAATGAAACACTTTCATTGCTTTTTTATTTATCTATAATTGCCATGGACCTAATAATTCGCAAATGAAAACTTCCTCCTTAAATTCAGTAAACAGAGCTTATATTCGCTTTTTAGGTGCTTTTTTGAATGCGTTGATATTTGTGATGAGTACTGAGTAAACTACATCAAAAGTGTGCATCGCTCTTGCGTGTGCCAATCAATAGCGGGCTGTGTTTGATTTGGACTCACCTAACTGAAGGCTGACTTTATTTTCTTTCTTAATTTTATTTAATTTGATGCTAGTAGCTAATTGAAAAGGGGTAATTGTTGCCAAGAATTGGCAACAAATCCTTCATGCATTTTTATTTTAATAACTAAAAAAACCACAGCTTTTTCTCACTGACACTATGTCAACATTTCTGCAGTTTCTACTTGGGCGACGTCCCCTTCGTAGTCGTGAAGGACCCGGAGATGATAAGCGAGATATTCGCCAAAGAATTCAACAACTTCCACAGCAGAGGGGTAAGGTGAACTCTGCAAACGTGTTTTGATTTTTTAAGGCGAGAGCGTCAGGTTTCTCGTTGGGAGGCCTCTCGAGCAAAAGCTGGGTAATGAAGTGGTACAAAATCCCACGTGACCTACGCCAACATGTACCGCCCTCATAGCGTTATGTTTTGGTTGTCATTATGAGGCCATATATCTTCATATTTCGTGACGTAATCATGCCATCATGTGACGCCATCAGTTGGCGTCGTCGCGTCGTCAAAAGTGGGCCTACTTGGAGTAAGTGCAACGCCATGTCAGGTAGAGAAAGATTTAGAAGCGGCGGGGGGGGGGGGGGGGTACAATAAAGTGACCTTCAAGGGAATTTATAGCATACCACTCACACTGCAGCAAATTATGCCTTGCAAGAAGTCTCTTCCCCGACTGCATAACTTAACGTATTGCGAAGTGGGAAACAGGCTTGCGCCTTCAATTGTTAGATTGTAACGTGCTACAGAAATATTTTTTTTTTCAGAACTGCTACATGTTACACACAATTGTCGTCTCGCAATTCTGTAAAAAAAAACAAGGCCACTCCTGCTGGAGAACAAACTGCGCCGTGCCTTCACATTGCGTCATGTCGAAAAAAAGATCAAGGCGTGCCCGGAACACGCAGCACAGTCACAGTTTAAACGGGAATCTACTGCCACAAACTAGAAGAGACATATAAGTAGTTCTGTCAGGGTGTTAAACATTCATGCAACTGCCATTCCTCTTTCGAATCAATGCCAAGAAAGAAAGCGAAATATGGTGTAGCTCTGGCTAGATACTCGACCGCCACCAAGAATGCCTTGATCCGATACTGCCCCAGGTATTCCTTGCATACATTTCTATGTTACATAACCATGTATCATTAATCGATAATGATGACTGGGGTAGTAGTGGCGAGTGTTGGCTGAATAATTCGTAGCACGGCTTATATTGGTTATCGTTGGCTATTGTTGGCCAGAAATGACTACACGTTTGCTAATGTTGGCTAATGTTGGCATGCTATTGGCAAATGTTGCATGAGGAGTGGTGACTGTTGGTAAATGTTGGCTGACTAATAAGTGTTGGCCAATATTGGCGGCCTAATTCTAAGTATTGGCCAGTATTAGCTGACTAGCCCTAAGTGTTGCGAATGTTGGTTGAATAATTGTATGTGTTTCCCAATGTTGGCATGGTAAGTGTTGGGCATTATACGCTGCCTCATCGTAACTGTTGGCCAATATTGGCTGCCTAATCGTAAGTATTGTCCAATGTTTTCTGAGTAATTGTACGTCTTGTCCAATATTGGCTGACTAATTGTAACCGTTGGCCAATGTTGCCTGACTAATCGTAAGCTTTGGACAATACTGCCTGACTAATCGTAAGTGTTGGCCAATGTTTGCTGAGTCATTGTGCGTGTTGGCTATAATTGGCTGAATAAAACGATAAGTGTTCGCCATTGTTTGCTAGCCACTGTTCTAACAGCAATGCTGCATTCATTCACTATCATTGCAATTATCCTGTAGTTGCTCAGGCGTACTGTATATAAAGAACAATTTGAGTTGGTGTGTCTGTACACTTCTGTTCATAAGCGTGAAAATAGTTTCTGACTTTATTTCTTTGCTGGCTTCGACCAAAACTCCGGACTGACGTATGGGGTACTCGTGTACACGACGTCCAGCTCATCTCTTTTCCGCGTCTCCTTTCCCTCTTTTTCTTCCAGCACCTCCTGCGAATCCATGAGTTGGAACCGATTCTGGAACGGAACCTCGTGCTCGTTGAGGGCCGCCACTGGAAGACGATGAGAACCTGCATGCAGCAGTTCTTCACGCCAGCAAAACTGAAAGTGGTGAGTGTTTCTAATGTCTTTCAGGTAAGCATACATCACAGTTTTTGACAAAGTGAACAAGTGAACGCCGCTTTGTGTGAATGTGTCAGTTCAGATCGCACACTTCTCTCCTTATATTTCAGTTCCTTTCCACATTTCCTATTGCACAGTAGCAAAGTATGCTTAGCATAGTTATCCTTCCATTCCCATATAACCTCTCTCTCTTTTTTTCTCTCTCTTGCTAGAGTCAGCTGATAAATACATCGTGACAAACGGTGCTGACTGGGCCAAGCCACTTGTTGTTGCGCATTGGTGCGACCATTTAAAGTGATAAAATGAATATTTTCTTGATCAGCTGGCATCTAAATAAGTTGTAATGATGATTTCATATTACCCTCCGCTGACCCAAAATATGACAACCCATTTATTTTGGAGTGAAAACAGTTTTCCATCTGTAGCTAGCTGATTGTTTAATACATTTACAGAATCCGTTCACCGGGTTGGAGGTTAAAAGAACAGAGGCAACAACATAAAACCTTTAGGACGAATTTCCAAAACGAGTAGTGTTTTTTGCACAGCATCTATTTACGCGTCCCCATATCACACTGAATATACAGCTGCTAATTCTAGCAAATAAATGGTGAACCACGTTGTCACCATTAGTGAAGCAAATGCCATTGTGCCACACTTTCCTACTTTGTTAAGTATGTGCAGCGCTAAAGCTAATCACTGCTGTCCCTGCTAACAAACAAAAAATCAGCGTCGTCTTGGTCCTCTCTAATGCAATATACCCAAGTTCACAAAAGAAAGTTCCGAATGCTTATGAATATTCTGGAACTCCATAAGCTGGTACTACCACTAGGTTATCATCTATCAAATCCCGAACGTCTACATCCCCTCTTTTAAGACGAGGCGTGAAAGTTACTGTATATTATGACGTGCTCTCTGCTGATTATTATGTACGTGCTGCTCTCTCTGAGTCTTCAACAATTCATACGGGCTAATGTGTACGTGCTGAGCTCTCTCAATCTTCAACATCTCATATCGGCTAATGTGCACTTGTTGCTGTCTTTGAGTCTTCAGCCCCCAATACCGGCTTATGTTTACGCGCTGCTGTCTTTGAGTCTTCAGCACCAAATACCGGCTAATTCTTACGTGCTGCTGTGTCTGAGCCTTCAGCCCCACACATTCAGCCACCCGAAACGCTACATAAAAGGCACTGCATCTGCATGCATCATGCGGCCACTAGTATGAACGCACCTTATAACAACCAATCGCTACAGAGGGACGCTCCGAACCACAATCTTTTTTTCTAGCATCCGCGTGAATTTGCTCGTCATAGAGCACCCCCACCCTCTTTATTTCTTGCTTTCCTTTCCATATGACCCACGAAGAATATTTCACCTCGCACCGCGGATGGCCATGAATGCATTTCTTTATTTCATAAATATACGCTACATGTAGATATTTGTGGATTTTAGTCGAAATAACTCTTTCTTCTCATTTTTTTCATGTTCTGCCAATGTTGCTTCATCGATGCTTGCGTGACGCTAACAGTAGATACTGTTTTATATCTTCATTATTTTTTTTACCTCTGCATTCCTGTATGTTTTGTCCATGTCGTTCTTTAATTGTTGCCACCTAGTATTTGGCAAGACTTGAGCTACTTATGGCCAAGCTTTCATTTTTTTCCCATGTTTAGAAATACTTCTTTCTGGGTAACGCACCGTAAGTTATGAGTCACAACGCAACACTACAAAACTGGCCCACTTCCCTTATGTTTTTCGCATGTGCATTGCTCGCGAATTGAATTCCATTCATTTCGATTGCAGGTGATGCCCGCTCTGCTAGATGCGCAGCGCGAGTTCTTAAACATTCTGGGCGAGGGTGCCGACAGCGGCGTCGAAGTGGACATCGGGAGCCGCTGCGAGCGGTTCACCTTCGACGTCATCAGCAAGAGCGGGTTCAATCTGGACACCCAGGTTCAGCGCAGTCCGGATAATCCGCTCTTCCAGAAGGCGCTGCGGTGCTTCCCCGGTATCATGAGCGGCTTCATGTACAGCTTAGCCCGTGAGTAAAAACTCGCGTTCAGAACTGAATATTCGCCACACGCCTTTCGTTGTACACTCCGTATCCTCGCAGTTATGACTGCACATGCGAAGCACTGAAACCTAGTATGTGCTCTCACTTGAAAATCACATTTTTTTTTTATTTGCGACGTAGTCTCGCCCTTAAGGCATAATATTTTTTTTGAGCTAGACATAAGTATCGCGTTAAAATTGCAGCTAGTCTCAGTTCTAATCTCAGTCATGAAATTATTAATTGCAGTAGCTATCATTAATGCTAGGCGAGCGTGGTAAATAGGTTGTTCAGTGCACTACCCCATTCCTTTTTATTTTTTTTGCGATACTGCAAATATAGGCTTTCTGTTTATATTGTTAATTTATATATCATTACGTTTTATTGTTACGCCTTAGTTCATTAAGAACACATAGTGTGAGAGGTTACACTGCGATGATGTCACGCCCTTGATACCTATATTTTTCTTACGTTTTGTGTAGTGTATACCTTCACCACGTAGGGATCATATATTATCTACTCTTCAATAAATAACCCATTGCTTTGCCTGTACGGCTGTTGTTTTTAGTGAACCTCTACCACTGGCCGCGGGTCTTCAAGATGCTTCACAAGCTCTTCGGCTACTTCTTTACGAATCCACTAGTTGAAATGACCAAGTACGCGGCCGAGATCATCAAATACCGTCATCAAAATCCTCAGGTAAGAAGCCATCACTAAGGTGTCAACAGAAAGGAGAGAGCGAGCGAGCGAGAAACTTTATTGAAAAAGACCAAAGGGATCGGGATCAGGGGTGGAAGCGAAGAGGCTCCATCTCTTCACCCGGTCGGCGGCTCCACCCAGGTCGGCACGGGAATATGTAGCTCCTCCGCTACGGCCGGGGCCCTTCGGACAGCCAAGAGTTGTGGCCCCAGGTCGGGACTGCGTAACGCACCACTCCACGACTCCTCGTCGTTGAGTCGCTCACGCGCGTTGGAGAGTTTTGGATTCTTTCTAAAGTCCTTCCCGTATACGGAGAAAAGGCTCTCCGGGAGCCACCGACGACGATAGGAAACAATGGTAGCGACATCTAGCGACGGTTCGTTCAACTACAGCTTGCTTGAAATACCTTCGCATAGTGTGAATCATATAAAGCAGGAAAAATTGTTAAGAGACTGCGTGCTAACGATTCTGTCTCTACATACTCTTAATCATGCAATTAAGATCAATAAGAAAGGCCTCTGCAGTATTGTGGATTTTTGTGAAACTCGGTTTCGCAAGTTGTCGCTACCATGAAGCGTTGTTCACCATCATCACTATCAGCGTGAATGCGCCCGCTGCAGGGCGAAGGCCTCTCCTATATTTCACCAATCAATCCGGTCCTGTGCTTGTTGCGGCCACATTGTCCCCGCAAACTTCTCAATCTCATCTACCTTAGCGTTGTTACCTCATCAGTAGCGTTGTTACCGCCGTACTACTCTTAAGGCAACTTAATCTCCTCGCGAACGGTAACGTGTTTACCGATAAGCTACAGCCTCTTCAACTTACATTACCTCAAGTCTTAGACAGTAAATCGGAAATGTAACTTAGTAATCTCAAGCTTAGGCTAGTTGAATATGCGTAGCAGTAAGTAAACATCGCGACTCCTGCAGACGGAGACAAAACCAAAGGGAACGACACTGACAAGCGCCTGTCCGTGTCGTTCCCTCTGGTTTTGTAACTGTCTGAAGAAGTCGCGCTGTTTACTTACTACCAGGAAATTGGACCCTCGTCTAGTAGACCTTCCTACTGTTCCCCTTTTAATTGCGGGGCACTTTATGTCGTATGCTGCTGTCGTATGCTGTCGTAGCCTGCCTGTCGTATGCTGTCGTATGCTGCCGTAGCTTGGCGTAATGCGTAGCCATCTGTAGCGTATTAAGCGCGCGCTTGCGCCAAGGAGAAGTCATCTTCCTCTTGCTCGTCGAGAGCCTTGATGATATCATCTAGTGAGCGCGCGCTCCCGCCAAGAAGTCTTCTTCCTCTTGTTATTCGAGCGCCTTGACGATGATAAGTACGGAGCACTTTAGATGCCCGGGCTGTCGTATGCTGTCGTCGCTTGGCGTAAAACAGGCTAAACCACGTATAAAAAAAAAAGAAAAAAAAGGAACGAAGTGAGAAGTAGAAAGTGGGAAGAACAAAGGAAAAATATGGGAAGAAAAATAGAAGGAGCAAGAAAGAGAAACATAAATTTTGAGAGAGGAAGAAATAAATTAAAATAAAGAGAGAGAAAAAAAGAAAAACAAAGAAGACTGCCCAACTCCGCACTTCCTTCAGGCTTGGCACCCTTTGTGCGAAGCTTCCTTAACTTTGTGCTCTCTCCCTCTCTTTCTCCTTCCTCATAATATTATAAACAACTAGCTTGTTTTAAACAGTTCGTCTGCATGCTTATTGCCCTAAACGGAACACTGGTTACCGCGGACGAGCACGTGAGCATTTGCGATGGTGGCGCCATCGCGGGCCGCAATCTCCAACTATACAGAGGTACCAGAAGAATACTTTTACAGCGACCGACCACGTCCTGCTTACCCGGTTGCGTAAAACGACAGCAACAAGATTACTGTTGACACGTGCTACTTTCTTTCATTTCCCGTGAACAAGAAGGCCCGTGCGAAACGTGGGGCTTGGTTTTGTTTTAGAAAGTGTCCCGAAGGGCTGCTACAAGGGCTAGCACTGCCCTCCACGTGTACAGTAAGCCGGTACACCGAGAACGATGTAACGTTCACAAGGAAGCTGTATATTCTCTAATTACTGACAATTCATGTTTTACGTTTTCAAGACAAAGTTTTTTTCAATGCTCCTTCCTCCCACACTCTGAAACGGAATGTGATATGCGATGTTCTGTTTCTGACCGAATGATGGAGCAAGAAAGGCAGTATAACTGAGCAAATAAAAACTAAATCAGGCAAAGAAGTAAAGATTGGGCCCTTCTAGTCTTACGTCCGCTTCCGGTTTTCGCTTTCGGTCTCTCAGTTTGAAATACGACGTCATAACCCAACAAGAGGAACAGATGCCAAACTGTATTCGTTCCATCTCAATGCAATGATTGAGACATCTGAGAAATTTTTTACGGTAACATTATGTGATCTCTAGGAGTAAGGTTCTACGATCGGCAATGTTTTCCTCCAGCTGTGATAAGTAATCATCATCATCATCATCATCATCATCATCATCATCATCATCATCATCATCAGCCTGTCTACGCTCACTGCAGGGCAAAGGCCTCTCCCATGTTCCGCCAATCAACCCGGTCCTGTGCTTACTGCGGCCACGTTATACCTACAAATTTCTTAATCTACTCTACCCACATAATTTTCTGTCTCCCCCTCACGCGTTTGCCATCTCTTGGAATCCAGTCAGTTACCCTTAATGACCACCGGTTATCCTGCCGACGTGCTACGTGCCCGGCCCATATCCATTTCTTCTTCTTGATTTCAACTATGATGTCCTTAACCTCCGTTTGTTCCCTGACCCACTCTGCTCTCTTCTTGTCTCTTAAGGTTACACCTATCATTTTCCTTTCCATCGCTCGCTGCGTCGTCCTCAATTTAAGCTGAACCCTCTTTGTAAGTCTCCAGGTTTCTGCTCCGTAGGTAAGTACCGGTAAGATGCAGCTGTTATATACCTGTGATAAGTATCGTGCGGTTAAAAAGGCTACTTTTCGCAGCATTCCGCGCTTAGCTCTTCCGAGATTTATCAGAAGGAATTCATTCCTGCGCACTACAATCTTAATAATGACGTAACCGATCGACCGTTTGTTTAACACACCCAGGAAAGGCTCAGCGATCTTAATGCTGTTGCACGCACTAAGTAAAAAAAATTATTAATGGCTATCTCGAAGAGAAAATAGATGTACAAAAAGAGGGGATGTATAAAACAGTGTCAAAACGACAAGGCATATTACCACAAGACAAGACATGCAAAATGCCGATGGTAACAAACACACCTCTGAAAAAGTGAAATGGCGAAGAACCAAGAAAGAAATTCAACGGTATTCAAAGCCATTTTACAATGTGTAATGGCGTTATTACTACTACTACTACTACTACTACTACTACTAGTGCTACTACTACTACTACTACTACTACTACTACTACTACTACTACTACTACTACTACTACTACTAATAATAATAATAATATTATTATTATTATTATTATTATTATTATTATTATTATTATTATTATTATTATTATTATTATTATTATTATTATTATTATTATTATTATTATTATTATACGCAGAGTTGCGTTTCTGATGCAGGGAAGGTACCCATTGTACGTTTCTTTAATTGTAAATTGTTCGCGTAGTTTATATACAAGGTTGAAATGCCCATGACTTCTCGCACCTTTCTTTACCAGATGCCCTTTCAGGGTCACACTCATTCAGACTATTTTCTTGCATTCCAAACTTTCGATTATACTTAATCGTCTCGTTTTGTTTTTTGTTTTTTTTTTTTCAAACCCATAGGTGGACGTGCCCGACATGGCGCAACTACTACTGGACGACGCGCTTGGCAAGAGCAACTCGGAGACGAAAAAGAACGAAGTCCCTCAGACAAATGGCGGTAAGACTTTAATACTTCACGCAACAGATACAAGATGCATAGGCTGTTGGGCGAGTTGGTAATTCACGATGACTAAAAAGAGCGAGAAATAACATGGGACAAGACGAAAGATACAATAGGACAGGTGCATAGCCGACAGGCACATATTCGCAGGGCAGTCGATGCCCCTTTCCTGTGGCCTCCGTCTTGTCCTCCGTTATTTAGCGCTCTTTTCAATCGTCTAGTACAAGACGTAACTACGACCTCTCCCTCCCCCCCTCCTTTTTTTTATTTGACCCCCGCAAGCCGGAGCGCATGCGTTCCACATTAGGAGTACGTCAAAACTTGTGCTATTTCTTTATTTTTTATTTTTGTGGCCTAGTGAGGCACACTGATAGGTGTACGCTAAATCTTGAAAACAAAACGTCCCAAACGAGAGAACACCGGAAAAAGAAGGGCACAGAGAAAAGCGTGCCAACTTGCCCAAGGAACCACTGTAGCTGCACTGAAACCCTGACTGAGAACATGCATAAATACAAATAAAATTAAGCGTATTTCATGCGACAGTGCAAATAGATCGTATATACCGACTTAGACACAATAATATGAAAAATATACAACGAGGAATACGAATACATGCAAAGATGGACTTCATATTTAGTTTCCCATTCAGTACACTCTAGAGGGAAATATGCGATCTGATTATTTCCAATGTAGAGTTTATTACTGCCTCTATACTCAGTCACACAAACTAGCCCTGTTTCCTCAAACTATTTTTGTTGTCGCTAAAGTCATCTACCAGTGCAGCACTCCCTGTACAGGACCTAAAATTTCCCCGTATCAATCTCAGCACAAATTATTTTCGCAGGCAGCTGCAAGAGAAATCGCCCTGACGGTATGAAAAATTTTACTTGATCCTTTTAAGAAATGAATGATGGAAACATTACCCGAAGCGATGGTCTAGTGGTTATAGTTCTCGACTGCTGACCAGAAGGTCTCAGGATCGCATCCCGGCCGCGGCGGATTAATTTTCGGTGGAGGCGAAAATGATTGAGGTCCGTGTACTTAGATTTAGGTGCACGACAAAAAACCCCTGGTGGTCGAAACTTCCGCAGCCCTCCACTACGGCGTCCCTAATAATCATAATGTGGTTGTGGGATGTAAAACCTAACAATCGTTAATAATGGAAACATTCGTTGCCCAACGGTCCTCGTTTAATAAGGATGCGAAAACAGGAAAATCCTTTACGTTAACCCTGTCTCTGATCATGAGCAAATCAATGTTTTAGTGAATGAGTTTTTTGTGAAGAAAGTTTTGAACGCCAGAAAATTTACCGAAGTGCTACGGTGAACATCCTTTCAGTGACGGTTTTCGTAGGCTGTCAGACGAATCTTTTCCGAAGCGTCCCCGTTCTTTTCAAAAAGGCGTTATATCATGCATAAAGGCTTTATATCATGCACGTTATATCATGCATACACTTGAGGGGGACATCAAGTACAGTCACGCACAATATGAAAGGGAACACCCAGTTAATATTTACATGTTGATTACCCGTGATGCGCATATATGACGTAATGAACATTAATGGTTTGTTTATATTTTATTTAATATATAAACTTTATATATATATATATATATATATATATATATATATATATATATATATATATATATATATATATATATATATATATATATATATATATATATATATAGAACGTACTGACTATCCTTCATTGATATGTAATGATTCGCGAAATGTGCCGTTTAACTTTAAAATCCACCTTTACGAACGCGTTCGTGCTTTGTACCTTTGTTTGCCTATTGTGGCATCTTGGTGGTCATCCCTGCGTTGCCTGTGGCATTGTTTATGGCAGTAAATGTGCATGTTACACTGCGTTGTGCGCCGCGTAACCTAAAACATGTATCTCGATTTGGAAAACCTAATTATTGTTAGTGTTGACAGCAAGCTTATCTTATCGTGTTCATATGTGGTCGTTTGACTGTGCCTTTTTTTTTTGTGGCCATTTGCTTTCTGTGGATCTGCCTGTTAGTACCATTGTCCCAGGAAAAACTGTACGAGCTCAGCACCAACTGTATGGACGTTTTCCTCGGCGGGTGAGTTCTGAATGCAGAGAAAATTTGAATAGGAGGTAAATAAATGGTTCCTTCTTTATTCTTTCGTCACTGCGCGCAGCTACGACACCGCGAGGCTGGCATTGACGTACTGGTTTTACCTGATGGGCAAACACCCCGACATCCAGGAGAGAATGAGAAGCGAAGTACTCGAAGCTTTCAAGAAAGAGGTAGGCACGCAATTTCCGTACTTTAAAAATCTGGAAAAACCACAACTATTGCTTCTTGCCAACGAAGCAAAGTGACGAACGTGTGAAGCCTGGAATGCTTTAAGATGAAGCTTCATTGTACACTCTTAATCAGGTCCCGTTTAGAGGGCTTGATATAGCCAGGAAACTGGACATTTTTCGTCTAGTTTCCTGAACATCGCTAGCATCTAACCGCGACCTGATTAAGAGTGTATAGATCTTTTATTAAGGCGAAAGCCTTAAGGCCTTAAAAGACGCGGCACGCGGTACAAAAGCTCACGTCACTTCCTGAAAATCAGATGACAATCAGGATTTGAGCCATAGTCGAAACAAGGCATTCTGCGTGGCAGTCGGCTATACTACGACAGAGCCCAGCCCGACACTGCTTGAAATCGCTTTGAATAAAACACCCTATACATTCGTCACGTCGGGCAAGGAGTCGCGCTAACAGGCGTAATATTGCGTGGAAAATGAGTAGAATCGCATCGGGCATCACACCGTGTCAATAGCGTTTCGAGTAGGTGATTGAAAACTGCGTACCGATGATAAAGGGCTGAGCTATAACTCATAATCAACATCGTCATCATCACTGTCGTCGTCGTCATCATCCAAAGCGTCAAGAAGGTGTTCTCTGCCCACGCGACCTCTCAAACTCCGATGCTGCTGATGACGATTATGATGATTATGAAATAGCCACAGCTGATTGCTTTCGACTTGGAGTCGTCTTTTAAGGGAATACAGAAGAGCCCCTGTGAGTGTTTTCTGCCGTTGTGGTGCGGAAGCAATCTGGAGAAGATCGCTCTTCTTGCAAAGTACATAATATTGACATTCGACTGCGGTACAACCTATCCTTAAACTTCATATGTGCCAGGCGCAACCCAATGAATTGAATTCTATTCACGCATGGCCGGGCATTACTGAAAATTCTGACACCCTTGTGAAAGTGTATAGTGATTTCCACCAGCAGGAAGCTCCAGGTATGATAACAAGATAAATTTTGACGACGATTACAACCATGATGTCATGGCAGTAAATGAGCCATGGAGTGACGACGGAGCGGTAAGGGCGAAGGAAATGCGTTATAACCACATTTGTTTTGAAATAATTCATTTCAATTACCGTCATAGCGAACTGTCGCGAACGCGGCAGATATTAGCCGGCACTAGTGATATGCGGATAAGCATGTTATACGTCACATCACACCTGCAGAGTATACATCCTGATGCAAAACTTATTAAAAACCAGTAACAGAGGTGGAAAAGCGACGCTCGCGGAAAAGCGTTTCATTTTTTTTTTTCTTGTAGGGCGACGAACTCTCCGTTCCGACACTCACGGGGCTGACGTACACGAACCAAGTACTGTCCGAGACGCTACGCATGTATCCACCCATCATCACGTAAGTATCGAAGCCTAACTTAACAAATGGCACGACAGGACATGGTCTGAAGGACAGGGACTCTTGGGTCACTTGTCCCTTTCGGGGTTTGCAGGTTTATTAAGAACAGTCTGCCACACGTATAGAGTCACATTTGTTTCCACAAGTGTGCCTATAGTTACTGCGTCCTACATCGGGCAAACGCATCGCATTAAGGACAGTATCTGACGCCAGGCCCGGCTGAAGTGACATCGCCACTTTAATGATGTGAAATCCTGAGGTGGAAAATGAATGCTATGAAATACAGCATTACAAGCCGACAATAAAGGCGGTGGAGGGCATTCGTTCGATATAAAAGTGGCTTGTGTCTTGCATAAGCTAGTACAATAACTACTACATTTTTGTAAGTCGGATTTGGTGGCGGCAGGACCTGTCGCGGTGTTAGAGCGGGTACGCTAAGATTATGCGTGACATATAACTGCTATTATTCTGTGTCTGTCTCGTCTTCATTTACAACACGAATGCAGTTAACGAAAATTGTAAGAGTATAAGGCTTGTTTGTTTTTCAAAGACCAATATTTACCCCCCGAGATGTTAGTGTGGCTTATTACATGGCTTGCTACTCTCGGTCTCGGCTTACACACACACACACACACACACACACACACACACACACACACACACACACACACACACACACACACACACACACACACACACACACACACACACACACACACACACACACACACGCGCGCGCGCGCGCGCGCACGCACGCACACACACACACACACAAACGCAGACACACGAGTCATTCAGACAGGGCTGGGCAAAGATACTTTGGAATTGTAACGCGATACGATACAAGATACTCAGGCAAGAAGTATTTGAGATACAGATACAAGATACTGCAACGTTAATTGTATCCGATACGATACATTCCAATTGTATCTTAAGATACTTAGATACATTCTCAAATTTGTTAATATATATCTATATAACGCAGCATTAAACGCCTATGCACATAAATGTTCGCTTGAAAATTTATTAACTGCGACCAATTGTATTTCATTTGAATGAAAACTTTGTTAGTATATCAAAAGTTTTATAGTTCATGTTCAAGGTATATCTGTTTCATTCCGAAACAACTCAGTGGTGCTGTTTTAGCTGCTTAACATGACAGCTCTTTATACACTTCGCTGATAGCGGATCTTGCATGTAGCTTTTGTAACTGATGGGAGCTAGTCACTGCTCTGCTTGCTGACCAGCAAGCAGGTTGCCAAGTAACCATATGAACTTCTATAAGAAGCCTCCGCACGATGGTGCAAATACAACTGTGGAGTTCTACCTTGCAGGTAAATATGTTACGGTTTTCGCAATAGCGGATCACCGGACAGGTGTACGTCACCAAGAACATGTGCAGCCCAGAAACGTTTCAGACGTATTGTACGGTTGCGCAAAGCGCTATTCACGTTATTGGCACTTATAGATCTGATTACCTGGTGATTAGCAACAGTAAAAGGATTCAGGGAAGCCTAAACAACGAAAACATATATATGTAAGTAAAATAGAAAAGCGGTTCCGTATCAAACACAGCGAATAAGTATAAAAGCACGATATAGGAGGCACCCCTAAGAGCTCATAATAATTGTTGCGTTTTACGTCAAAAAACCACGATATGATTATGAAAGACGCTCTATGGAGGGCTCCGGAAATTTTGAGCACTTGGGGTTCTAAAACCTACACATAAGCACACGGGCCTCTACCATTTTCCCTCCATTGGAATCCGGCTACCGCGACCTTCGGGCCAGCAGTCAAGCGCCATAAGCACTGGACCACCGCTGCGGGTAACCCCGAATATCTACGACAATTAAATTCACTGCCTATGGAAAATGGCGTAAAACGACTCTTTGGGACGCTCATCAGAAAAACGGAGCATGTGGTATAACAGTGTTTCTCGAATATCTTTGCCAACGTATTTAAGATGGCGCCTAACAATTTATGTTATTATAATGCAAACTCAAATTTGCTAATTTACTCAGCAGTAAGCAGAATTATCGTTACTGTATGCTCCAGGCGCGCCCGGATTATTATATATTTGTTCTCAACATCACCTTTACATAACAGTAAATTCAAGTCGAATATAAGTATATAAACTTAGATTCCACTAGAAGAAGAACAGCAGCAGAAATGACGCAGACAGTTAAAACTAGGATTAAAGCAGAGAGCTTACATTGGCAGCACGTTAAAGGCATATTGCAGTAAGCAGACCGGCAGAAAAAAAAAACAATGTAGAGACATAGGTAATCTACGGAATAAAAAAAAGGACAAGCTAAGAAATAACTTCTGCTAACAATCAATTTATGATTTTAAAAACTCTCTGAATAAACGAAAAAGAATCGCACCATCTGTCGCTAAAGGGGACCATGAGGCGATGCGAGGCAGTGTTTCGGCATGTAGAGCCCGCGTTTCAGAGGGGGAGAAGAAGAGAGGAGAAGTGGAGAGGGGAAGGGGAGGGGAGGGAGAGGTGAAGTGGAGAGGGTTCGCACATGCGCAGTAAGGGTGATCACGCCGCACACCACCACCACCATCGGATTGAACTCCGCTATAAGATGCTTCACATCTAAAACAGACGTACGCCAAGATAGCGTCTGTTAGGTGAATGCTTGTTCTGTTAAATCCAGCATCGGTAGCGTTGGTGCTATAGCTGTTAGAATCTTATTTGCATATAAGTCAATGTCACTGCATGTAATGCAAACTTACATTCACGAGATCCTTCAAATCGCCGAAGTGTGAAAGCCACGACAGGGAAAGCAACCCGCCATTCTTGCATTCTTCAGACTTCGCAACGAAGCACCACACAAGAGGAACTTCGATAATGACTTTACAGTGGCATCAGCATGTGTGCGAAAGACGCCGCACGCATTTTAGTACGCGGCACAGGACAGTGGCTAAGTGTCAAGTGTCATATGGCACAGACCAAACTAAAAAAGAAAATCGGCAGATCCGACGCGTTGTGGGAATCGGTTTCATGCGAAGCAGTAAGCGAGTACTTCTATGCTGTATTTTATGGCTTTGAGTTAAAGGCCAACTCCGGCGATTTTTTGGCCATGTCAAAGTAATGGTGCTTTTATGTTCCTGAGACGCTCCTGTTACGGGCCCGATAGGAGGAATACTCGGCAAATTGGAGAATAATTTTAAATAAGCAAAAAAGCGCAAAACCGAAACCGAAACCCAACCAAGTGTACTGTCTACGTATGACGTAGACGTTGTTACGAACGAACCGGAAGTCGTGCAAGGTAGGCCGGTCACGCCGGCGCGGAGTATGAAAACTGTGGCAGTCGGGACGACCAGCGAAGCGCCGGCCAAACCAACGCTGTCTGTCGCCTTGTGCACAGCAGACGCTCGCTGTAGCGGCCGAAGCGCCGAGGTTAGCGGTGCCCTCGGCTGCGTCACTTCCGCTGCCTTACCAATACAGACGTCACAGACGCAATGTTGCCAATAATTGTGGGAAGCCAGGAGGGCGTTTGCAGACAATCTTTAAAATTCATTTGCAAACAATCTGCGCATGTCTCAAGCCTGTAATTTGGTATAAATGACGGAAACGTGCAAAGGGACGTACCCAGCGAATTTCATTGAGATCCATCGACCTCGAAAAATCGCCGGAGTTGGCCTTTAAGGGTTACGAGGTGGACCGACGTGTTTTTGTAAGTGTGATAGCTATGTGCACATCGTGGGCTTACCAGGCACGTCGACAGCACTGGCGTTAAAGGGTAACTTATGGTGCGACGTAACGTAATAATAATATCTGGGGTTTTACGTCCCAAAACCAAGATATGATTATGAGAGACGCTGTAGTGGAGGGCTCCGGAAATTTCGACCATCTAAGTACACGGGCCTCTACCATTTCGCCTCCATTGAAATGCGACCACCGTGGCCGGGATCGAACCCGCGACCTTCGGGTCAGCAGCCGAGCACCGTAACCGCTATACAACCGCGGCGGACGGCGGTGCGACGTAACGTCAGCCCTCAGGTAGAGTACATACGTGAGTATTATCGAAACCAAGTGCACTTTATGGTGCAATCATGTGAATATAACACGTAACTGTCGTTAATGTATTCCTCCGGCGTCGAGCAATGCTGGGTCATTCCACGAGAGATCGACACGGGTCCGAAAATTGATATTTTAGATTTGATTGAGTATTTAATATTTTATGCACCTCTTACCAGGTAGACTGAAAGTAAACTTCATTTTATGATTAACGGCATAACTTACGAGAAAAAAAATATCGAACTTATCCAACACGGAGGGACGAATTCTGTCACCTGTGATTCTCGAAAGTTTGAGATGCTATAAAAACACAAATGTTATTGTTACAAGGGAAATATTTTTTTCCTGAAATTTATGCCTAATGGAGAATAAATTCATACGGTTTCAAGTTTGTAGAGCGAAGAAAAATTGTTTTTAAAAATGTCTAATTATGTGACATTTTATAAAAGGTTATGTATTCCCCATTTTTTTTCTCTGAAGGCAATGCAAGCAGCGCTTTGAAACTTTACGAGTTGTGGGAATATAGTGTGTTCAATAAGTGCATAAAATATTGTTGCTGTAGGGCAAATACATATTTTTATATATTGCCTCAAACTTCTCATATCGGCGAAAGTGAACCTTACTGAAATGTGAATATTAAAAAAACCCCATCTTCGATTTTTCTTAAAATCCCGTAAAGAGACAACCGAAGGCCATCGAAAAGTAATATAGAAAAACATGTTGCATTATTTTGTTTTTAGCGACAATATTCGCGGTACAAATCAGAGCTTTTCCAGAATGCGCTGAGGTGCTGAGAAATCTAGAAATCGGAACAGAAAAGCGGCAATCAGCTTCAAACGCGACTACACGTGACCGCATTTGGAGAAGAAAGGCTGTTTTAGCACTGTGACAAATACATACCTATGAAGGCGCATTTATGCTGCTGATTACACAGCTCTAACGGAGGAAATCTTCTACACTGTAACTCGGTTGCAAGACATCTGTGTATATTTGCAGATAAACTTATGCATGAAAGTGTTCCAACGCAAGTCTTGGGTCTCGCAAGATAAAACATATGCGCTTGAAGTACCCACACTCTGCTCTTTTGGTGATGATTGCGTAAAACAAGAGATGCGCTCAAAAGGGCTGCATCTTTCGCAGATCACCTTCAGCGGTACGTGACACTAACAAAACACGACCACGATCAGTGCCTTCAGATGTGCTTAGCCAGACATGCCAAGAACGTATGCCTGGAACACGTGGCAACAATTTCCACTGGCTCTTCTTAAACTGACGGAAGGTTTCTAGATCGTCTGCATTTGCACACAGCAGCTTGACATTCTTGAGCTTCGCGCTCATTTGCGCCACCATTTCAGATGCCGACTTAATCACAGCTGAGCTTGCCGCTCTCAGGTTGTAGAGCGTGGCCTGATGCTTTACTAGGCCACCAACACCGTCACAAGAGTTCTTGCCATGCCCTGTGGCCGAAAAAATCCACTTGTTGATATGTGATCTTTCTGACACAACTCGAACAACTGGTACTTGTTTTTGAAGTGACTGCTGGCGCCATCAGAAACATAGATAACATGTGTGTCAGGCTTAAGTTGTTCCTTCATGTAGTTGTGGATTATTTGTAGTGCAAAAACAGGCATGTGCAGCATCATGGCAAGTGTCATCACTGATGACGGCAAAACTATGGGTTGAATGCTTGCTTGTGACGACAACACGTAAATATAGACACCTGTCTTTTGTGCCAGTGATACGACTGTACCTCATTCGGTAAAATGGCTGTCCAATTTTCGGCGAAATCAAAGTGAAGAATGCAGATTCCCTTTCTTGGTTCTCTTTTGCCTGGCGTATGGCTGATTCTTGAATGTGTCTAATGTAATCATGGGTAATCCACTTGACAAACCACAGACTTAGCTCTCGCAGAAAAGCACTTGCCTGTGCTGTTTTTTTACTAGATCTCCATTTTCCCATACTGCATAGGCTACCTCAATTTCTTCAGGGATTCCCAAACATGTAGCTGTCAGAGCGTCCTCCTTAGCACAATAATCACAATTGCCTAAAAAACAATCACTTGTAGGAGAGCTGCAAAGACACAGTTCTTTCAAGAAGTCGGCCGTGTAGGCACTATCGGTGACATCTTGTAGGGCAGAAACACACTCCGTGGCATTAGCACAGTATATACAAAGACACACTTCTTGCTGTGGTGCAAGAAGAACCCACTTCGGCCTCAGAGAATAAAACTTTGAGAGCCCAATCGACGTGTTCGGATTAGCTTCTTTAAAGAGACGGTAAGCCTCTCGCACCGAACGGGTCATAAACCTTTTGGAAACATGCTCCTTCTTTCCGTCAATCAAAACAGATACTACATCTTTTTTGTTGGGACTCTGCCGAGAGCAGCCATACTCATCTTTTGAGTAGTAGGCCATAGCTGCCTGGACGTCCATTGGGTTCAGCCGTGTCCTTTTGAGCGCATTTGGTGCTGACCATATCCCGTGTTTTTCGCGCCAGCGTCGGGATCTGTATATCATGTAAGCTGACAAGTTTGGTATAAGCGCTTGGAGTTTTCGGCGCTCCAATTCGCTCGGCAAGAGTGTCAACAAACGCATTCGCTCTTGATAAGAAGAGCACGCTTCATAGGCTTGTTTGAAGTTCTTGAACCACTGAGCACACACATTGCATTTTAGATCTGATGGTTCTAAATGGCGGTTACACACATTACGGTGGCATTTCATGGTCACGGTGGAAATGTTGCTAGGTTGGCTTTGCTCTGGATGAACGTTGCTATTTTGCGCATGCAGCTTTTCAAGTCGCATATGTGGCAATGCTTCAGGCGTATTTACGCACCGCTCTTGACTTCTGGCTTCCTCTTCTTCCGGCAAAAACTCATCAACTGTTTCAGCTGAGGAGCCATCAGATGACGACAGCATATCTCTGAGGCGTCTGAAGCAGTTCTGGCAGACGTGGTCGTTGTCATGTGCATGGCGGGCAGCTTTCGGCAAAAGCTTCTGAAGGGCAAACAGGCCGATGTCTTCGACCTTTGCGGAAATTTCTTTGATAAGGTATTTTCTTTTGTGCACCATCAGGTAATCTGCACAAAAAACTCTATCATGGCTGAGCGGTCAGCCATTGCCACGCTCCTTAGGCTCAATCACTGGCAATGCTGCTATCATTTTCTTACAAAGAAAGATGCGTGAAATCAGCAGCACGAAAGCGATCTATCCGTCGTCTGTTCATATGTCTCCCACCTTTAATGAGAGCAGACGTAAAACAGAGTGCGCAAGTATCCGCAGTGAGAATGCAAAAGTGAAGTGTAGTATGTTCAAATGAATTTCACAAAGTATTTGTCGATAAAATTACAGATGGCGTTATATTTGTACCGACTCTAAACCATATGATCTAAAGCATTGCCTCCGAGATGCGGCGTGCAGCAATTAATCTGTTGAGCAGACGACGGACGAGAACTAGCCCTAAAGCGTGTTCTCCAGTCTAAAGCGGCAGTCTCCGCGCCCCAAATGATCAAAATTTGTTATGCATCGTTCGTGAACTTATTCTATATTTAATTCGCTTAACCAAAATGTTGAAAACACATGGCCGTCACAGCAGTCGCATCCGTGTTGTCAGTAATGGAGAGGCGCCCACATATAAGAAGTCTCAGTACTCGACGTAATAATAATATATCTGTGGTTTAACGTCCTAAAACCACGATATGATTATGAGAGACGCCGTAGTGGAGGGCTCCGGAAATTTCGACCACCTGGGGTTCTTTAACGTGCACCTAAATCTAAGTACACGGGCCTCAAACATTTTCGCCTCCATCGAAAATGCAGCCGCCGCGGCCGGGATTCGATCCCGCGACCTTCGGGTCAGCAGTCGAGCGCCATAACCACTAGACTACCGTGGCGGGGCCAGTACTCGACGTATAAGTGCAAATTCAGGTACTGTGGAATATCGTGCTCAAAATAATTACTCCGATCCACTAAAACAGCCTTTCTTCTCCAAATGCGGTCACGTGTAGTCGCGTTTGAAGCTGATTGCCGCTTTCTGTTCCGATTTCTAGATTTCTCAGCACCTCAGCGCATTCTGGAAAAGCTCTGATTTGTACCGCGAATATTGTCGCTAAAAACAAAATAATGCAACATGTTTTTCTATATTACTTTTCGATGGCCTTCGGTTGTCCCTTTACGGGATTTTAAGAAAAATCGAAGATGGGGTTTTTTTAATATTCACATTTCAGTAACGTTCACTTTCGCCGATATGAGAAGTTTGAGGCAATATATAAAAATATGTATTTGCCCTACAGCAACAATATTTTATGCACTTATTGAACACACTATATTCGCACAACTCGTAAAAGTTTCAAAGCGCTGCTTGCATTGCCTTCAGAGAAAAAAAATGGGGAATACATAACCTTTTATAAAATGTCACATAATTAGACATTTTTAAAAACTATTTTCCTTCGCTCTACAAACTTGAAACCGTATGAATTTATTCTCCATTAGGCATAAATTTCAGGAAAAAAATATTTCCCTTGTAACAATAACATTTGTGTTTTTATAGCATCTCAAACTTTCGAGAATCACAGGTGACAGAATTCGTCCCTCCGTGTTGGATAAGTTCGATATTTTTTTCCTCGTAGGTTATGCCGTTAATCATAAAATGAAGTTTACTTTCAGTCTACCTGGTAAGAGGTGCATAAAATATTAAATACTCAATCAAATCTAAAATATCAACTTTCGGACCCGTGTCGATCTCTCGTGGAATGACCCTGCTTCAATATAGCTTGCTGAATCATAGGAATACAAATGTATTGTTTATTAGACTGCTATAAAAGCAGAGCCAACACTGAAATCGCAGACGTTAATCTGACATGACGGCTGTATCGTAGGAGCACATATGTAGTATTTACTGCTTTGCTTAAAATTAGATAGCCAGCACAAGAACCACAATTGACGTTGCACCGATATTACGGCTGCGTAGGGTGTTTTTTTTTAAAGCAGTTTCTAGACATGGCGTGGCTCTGTGGTAGAATACATGATTGCCATGCAGAATGCTTGGGTTCGATTCCTGCTGGGTTCTTAATTTTTATTCTTTCCTTTTGTCGGGTCAACGCTGCCGATGTCGGTTTTTCTTAACGCTCTCTCATTTAAATTACGAATGTCTGTTCTCGCCGTTCCTGGGTAGATATAAACTGTCAATCACCTGTGGCGCATACCCGTACACCGCGACCCGTGGTGAATGGGCATGTGCCACACGTGTCTGGAGGAAAGGCTTTGACGACGTACGCGACTGGATTTTCACGTTATGTCGTGGTCTGACAGTCATATTGGTCAAAGCCTCTTACCCTCCCATGCCAACTTTGGTCTACATCAAGTTAGGGAGGCGATCATGAGAGCACCCAGACGTAACCGGCTAGATAGATAGATAGATAGAAACGCTCAAAGTGCCAAGGGTTCGCTAAGACATGCTTCGCATTTAAAAAAACGATTAAACAAAAATTCGGCTGGGCGCAGACGTTCGCGCGCTTGTCTGTCGAGACGACGCGTGCGCCACCTCGTAACTCCGCCCAATCATTATATAGCGACGCTCAGAACTTATCTCCTATCCTCGCTGGAAAACTCTTGCGGAAAGATAAAATAATGTCACTGCCTTTAGTTTTATTCCGGTGAGCTAATGGCAGCAGTATCAGCTCGAGAAGCTCGAGCTCAGCCAACGTTTATTGCTTCGCACGGTGGTGGTGCGATCGCAGTATCTTGTATCTTAAGATACAGGATACATTCTTCAATGTATCGGAAATACAGATACAGATACTTGTTTTGCGAGACGTATCGCGATACAAATACAAGATACCCAAAAAGTATCTAAGATAGTATCAAAGATACATGTATCTTCGATACTGCCCAGCACTGTTCATAATGTTTCGTTCAGGTACGCAGTCCTTAAAAACACCAGCAGCGGTGTTGCGTTCCGTGTCGCGCATGCGTGCTTTGCCACTGGCCCGGAAGGTGCCGCATCTCGAAGCTCAAGCCGCGTTGCCAATGTGTGGCTGCCTTCAGAATCTGTCGCTTTGAGTAATAATACCGAGAACAGACACACAGTGCGTCTTATAAGTCTTCCCCGAGTATTACGTGTCGTGCACATTGGAGAGTTTCACTGTCTAATTTCGTAGTACGTGTAGGCAACGTCGAGTCATCTGGAGGAGGCATGTTTCATCTTGCCTCCTTAGTCCTAGTGGCATGCGAAAGTTACGACAGTACGGCTTGCTGGTCATGTATGCCCGTTGCTGCAGCGCGAAGCAGCCGGGGGTCGTCGAGAGTGCGTGCATGTGACAGCAGTCACGTGACTGGAGCATCAAGTAATCGCAGAACAGGGGATCGCACGAAGCAATCGCAGAACAGGGAATCGCATGAAGTAATCGCTGGAGTCGACGTTCAGTTCAATTAAAGGGGCCCTTCAACATTTTAGCCAAGTAATCCTCAAATGGCTTCATTAAAAGAGCTTCTTTCCTCACGAATCGACAGCCGCAAAAATTTCTTTAGAATCTCTCAAGTGTAAGCGGAGTTACCGGGATTTGTCGCACACTTCAAGCGCTTTCTCTCTCCTTTCGTACTAGCGAGCATGCTGGAAGCTTATTAGGGACGGGTATGACAAGGGAACCAGAATACGCGCCCCTTCGTCATCGCGCGTCATGACCTTGATGACTTTCGTGTATTTTTTTTTTATTCGAACGCGAGGCTTAATTTCAGTATGACGCGCGCAGGGGCACGTGGCGGCATCCGGTGGCGGCCACGGTAACTATGCAGCTCACGATGCTCAAATCAGCCAATGGCAGTGGACTTTGCCTTTATGGCATCATTTGTCGATGGAACGATTTCTAGCTGATTTGAGAGTTAATTGCAATTCCCAAGTAGCGTGCTCCGCTACAACGTTTGGCTCACGTGTTCTCAGAAGCCTGGACTACCGATCGGCAGCGTATTCTGATCATGTTGAAAACGTGTTGCACGACCCCTTTAAGTTTATTGCCCTAAGGGCCCCCTTTTTGAGGGGGCATTACATAAGGAATGGGGTTTCATGCATGAGTAACAATAATCAGGGCAGACTGTTTGGGTATCGAAGGTGATCAACAACGTGGTCTTAAAAAGCAGATGATGAAACGATGGTGACCTTTAGACGAGACGACTTGCCTTCTCCACGGTAGCAAGAGGCTTGGTTGGCGAGTAAGGCTATTGCTTCCCTCAAGACGACGAGATCACTCGTCGAACCGTTAGTTCCAGCGACGTACCTGTGCAATGATGTTTAAAGGCGAAGCATTTCTTTGGCAACCAAAAGCACTTTGACCGTTTCTATCTATCTATCTATCTATCTATCTATCTATCTATCTATCTATCTATCTATCTATCTATCTATCTATCTATCTATCTATCTATCTATCTATCTATCTATCTATCTATCTATCTATCTATCTATCTATCTATCTATCTATCTATCTATCTATCTATCTATCTATCTATCTGTCTATCTATCTATCTATTTGCCGCCTACGTCTTGGTGCCCTCTATTCTCGTCACCTTCAGGCCTCGGTATATACCGAAATTGGCATAGGAAAGCGTGAGGGCATGAGGAACAAGATTTTCATGTCATGCCACGAATAAAGTAACTTCGCTAAACAACCACATACAAGCCTCATGTCAGAACAACGCTACCTGCGGTTGCAGTGTTGGCTGTCTGATTTTATAACAAGGCCATAAATATTACATATGCCCACCTATGACTCCGCAAGCTATAGTCGAGCGTTGCGCGAATACGCCTACGGCCACTACTTATGTGTGCACAGTACTCACGGATTTTAACAGGACAATTTAGGGATAAGTAACGCATGTACTTTCGTTTACAACATCTTCAGTTGGGGTCATATCGGCGTAATTTCGACTCCAACGAGTACATGAGAGCCCACATTATATTTAGAGACCAGATTCGTCGCGACATGACGTGGTTAACTCGAGCAATTGCGCATACCAGTTGTTATACAAAAAGAAGAAAAATTGATGTCGCGTTTTTTTACGTGAGTACTGTACTCCGCGGCTATAAATCTGATGCATCTGTTGTGACGTGATTGCTGCCGTTACATAAGATCATGAGCTACCCTTTACGCGAAAGTGTATTCTAAGTACCAGGTAAGCCCATGAAAATCAGACAACTATTCAATGACACAAAGGCGTAGACCCACTTCGTAACGCTTGGCTAACAGTTAAAATTCCGGCATAGATTGCTTGTAATTGGCTGCTTAGTATGAAATTGATTCCCACGATGCATGGGACCTGCCGATATTTTTCCTCGCTTCATGCCTCTGTCTACCCATGAACTTATTTCTTCTTGTGAAAGCAGGGTGCGTCTAATCAGCGTAGTATGCGCCTGTCTCCGGTCCGTCTTATCTACCTTGCAATATAAACCAGTATTTATAGCTGCTGAAAAGAAGGTGGCGGGTTCGATTCCTGAAGCGGCGGTCGCATTTAAATGGGCGAAATGGCAAAGGCACGCGTTCTGTGCCATGACAGTGCACGTTAGAGAACACCAGCTGCTCGAAAGTGACGGAACCCTGCATTACGGCGTACCTCAAACATATCATGGTTATGACGCGTACCGGCAAAGCCAGTGTTGATGGTTTGTGTGTGTGTGTGTGTGTGCGTGTGTGTGTGCGCGCGTGTGTGTGTGTGTGTGTGTGTGTGTGTGTGTGTGTGTGTGTGTGTGTGTGTGTGTGTGTGTGTGTGTGTGTGTGTGTGTGTGTGTGTGTGTGTGTGTGTGTGTGTGTGTGTGTGTGTGTGATATGAAAGCGTGTGTCATGTTGCGGTGTGCAGGTTCACCACACGTTGCGCGGGTGAAGACTACCGGTACGGCAAGTACCTAATCAAGAAAGGAACTTCTGTCATGGTGCCCACGTATCAGCTGCATCACGACCCGCTGTACTGGACGGACCCAGAAAAGTTTGACCCTGACAGGTAGGTAGCAAGAGAGAGAGAAAGAATCTTTATTAGAAAAGCAGAAATTTTTGCCGGCGTCTGTATACCGCTAGCATACTACTCTGTTAAATTATGGCGTTGGAGACAGTTTAGGAAAGTGAAACAGTGAATCAATATGCACTGATAAATATTTTTTAATACTTTACTGTCGTTAATTTCACCGTCGTACGTTCAATAACAGAAAAGAAAATTAAGGTCAAAGTCTCACTATTAACTTTCGCGCCGAAAACTGCGCACGTGAACGTCAGCGTGACATTCCGGATTTCAAAGGGTTCTTCTTTTTTTCTCGTACTTTGGCTTCCAAAACTTTCCTTAAACTTCGTACGAGAGTGTTCGTACTTCGTACTTGAAGTAGATATACACCATCAGAGGAGATGTGTAATTCATTTTTACCGATTAATAACGACCCAGGTCCAAGGAGATGGCGTCGAAATCTATGACGTCACAGTGAGTTGGTGCCAGGATTTCATTGTAGCGTTGCCACAGGAGCGTTCTTTTTTGCGCATTTTATCGCTTACGAAGTGCCTTAACGTGGCAGGGTTTATGCTTGTGGTATTGTGAAACAATTTTTTATTAAGCCAAGAAAAAAATTTTTCCCCTTTATTTACCATAACTAAAGGGGCGTTGATGCGCGGGAGATGTCCATACATACACGGAGTTGTATACTAGAGAGAAGACAAAATAACAAACACCTTGCGCGTTAACAAGTTTTCGTTCAATCGCTTTTTTCTTGTCGCAAAAGAACAATCTTCACAGGAAGTATAGGATCACGTGCACGAGGATGCTGAAAATTATGACGTAAAGGTTATAAGGACGAATCCACCAATCATCCTCTATCGTTTTCCCAAAAATAGAGGAGGCGTTGAGCCCACAAACACAAGTACCTCAAAGACTTAGCGCAAGTTATGATCTCGCGCGTAACGTTAATTTTAAGGACATTGTACTATATAAATCTAACACTACTGATGGCGCACTTGCGTACGTTTTCGGCCTGTCATTTCATTCATGCAAAATGGTTCCTTAATGGCGTTGCATGCGCAATAACGCCACGTTTCGCGTGCAGCACATGCGTTGAACTTCTCCTCATGCGCATTATGCTCGACCTGGTGTTATGTACGTACAAAACGCCATTACGGACGCTACGTACGTAGCACTATAAGTTGCTATTGCCAGTTTTAATCCTGGGGCCTGCAATGTACTTGCGTACGCAAGCCCTTGCGTCTCTTTGTGCTCCTTTTGTGTCCGGCTGTTGGATACAAGAAAGTGTGGAGATGTACAATGGGACGTTCGAACGCGCAGGCCCAAGGGCTAAGGGACTCCAGCACTAATTTTGTCACTCCTTCCGTTCAGCAATTTTGTTTGTGTGTGCACCGTGAGAGCTTAGCAAGTACAAATGTGTCACGCTTCTAAGCTTGAAGACGCGGGTTCGACTCCGGCCATGGTGGCCGCATATAGATGGGTGAAAGATGCAAGAGCATCCGTGTACTTTGACTTAGGGGCACGTTAAGGAACTCCAGGTGGTCGATATCAGTGCGGTGCCCCCGACGACGCCGTGCCTCATATTGACGTCGTGGTTTTGGGGAGCAAGACTGTAGACATTATTACTAATATTATTATTATCTACAGCGGAGCTCTTTGAGCCGTCCGCAAAACCTTTCTTGTCCGCAGAAAGCCACAGGTGGGCATACGCCACGTGAATTGGGTAAGCCCCACTACCGAGTACAGCAGGTAACAGAGGTAGACGCAAACTCTGCTCGGCGAAGTGGAGCACGTGAAACACGCGAAAGAGAGAGAGAGAGAAACAAAGAGATAGAAAGAAAGAGAAAAAGAAGAGAAAGGGTTTACTCGATTTATAGAGCAATACGCGCTAGGAGTTTTTGCTCACGTAGGAAGGATCACTTTTTGTTTCACTTTGCCGTATACACCTTCGCTGTAAAAAGGGGAACGTCCGACACGAGACAGCCCGTAAGTTTATGCGCTACATCACAGTTTAAATCTCACGTCACCCCAATTCTCTTCCCAGGTTTGGCCCCGAGAACAAGCATCTCATCAAACCGGGCGTGTACCAGCCGTTTGGCCTCGGCATTCGCGTGTGCATCGGCCAGCGTCTGGCCCTTCTCGAAATGGCATCGGTCACGTCGCAGGTGTTGCGCCGATTTCGGATAACACACGGCCCCAGTCAAAAGGCGAGACTTATTTTTCGCGCAATATGAACACTTTTATGGACCATGACTTAGCGAGACAGAGAAATGCAAGGGAAATTCATGGAGGTTAACCAAGAGGGAGAGAAGAGCTAATGCGGTCTCACGCATAGGGGCGTTCACCTAGCATGTTGAGAAGGTTTAAAGTGTGCACTGTCAGAGAGTACGGCTCGACTACGACTGTCTTAGATGAAGTACACCCTAAGAAATGTGTCTCTTCTTTTATACATGTGAGAGTCATGTGTAGCACTCTCTTCAGAGAGGCACGTTGATTCTCCTTAGGTTTAGAGAGTCACATCGACTCTATTTAGCCGAGTCAATTGGACGAAAATAGAGTCACTAAAGAGAGTGGTACACATGTGACTCTCCCATGTACGAAAGAGAAGTGAAAGGACACCTTTTTTTCTTAGGGTGTAGACTGCAATCTATGATGTTAATGAAGGCTTGCAAGCACTGGCTCCAAGGTTACCAGGACTTGCAGTGCGCTTCGAGCTGATGGTGTTGTCATTCCGGTGAGGAGTCTGCGCATTGTGCTTATGGATGACCTCAACACATTGAAGAATGTCAAGCTAGTAATTGTCTTCGAGCGGGACTTGAACCAAGGCACTTTGCGTGACAGTAGATTATTCTACCATAGAGCCATGCTGGTGCTACATACTATTCGCAAAAATAACATGTACAGACGTCAAGTCAGGCGAGGAACGACGTCAAATGATGTAATATTGCATCACAGAAGAACAAACTACATCTGGCGCCACACAATGTGAACTGCGTAACGAGTGGGTGGTTTAAGAGCTTCCCACTCATTACAAAGGGCCTCATTCATAATTCATCATCATAAGCATCCACGACATCAAGAAAAAACTGAGGAGGGGCGAAGCATGTAGGGAAGGATGTTTTAGCTCCACTAACGTGAAACCTGGGAGGGGCGAAGCATGCAGTGTGCGCCGTGTTACAGACGGCAACATTTACTGCTTTACTCGCCACTGCTTTACTGCTTTACTCGCCACCGGTTCACTAACGCGCCATCACTTTGCAGATGTGTTTCAAGAAGTGGTGTTTCAAATAGATGATTTTACCGTAGAGAGGCATATTTGTGTCTCTGGATTTAGATAAGAAACTTGAGCACCTTGGTAAGTTTCACTGGTGGTTCTGACTCAGCTGCTAATCCAAACATAATATTTTAAGGAGTAACGACGAACCTTTAACTCATAATATGCACAGAATACACTGGTGGCGAGTAGTGGGATTTAAACAATTTATGTGGCGCATACTCCTTTATGACGGACCGTGACGGCGACAACGCCGACAAGGCGAGACCCTAAGGTGCTTCGCCCCTAAAAGTGCAGCTACGGAGGGGCGCATAGTTCCTTGCAGACGCTCAGTGGGTACCTCGCTACTTCGCAAAACGATGAATTATGGCGTAGTGAGTACTAAACTACTTCGCGAAATGATGGTGATTATGGCTTAATGGGTATTTCTCAACAGTAGTTCTCGCAGTTGACCTAATTTAGTTTACAACGGGCTCTATATATACAAACGAAAGTCCTACAGGTTATGCTGCGGGTGTATTGCGTGTACCGCGTGGACCTGGCGTATTATGTTATTAGAGGACATATTTTTTTATTTAAATCTTTTAAATACCTTACAGTCCTCAGATGAGGCATTGTGTAAGGGGGAGGTGCAAAAAGTGAACTTCCGTAGTACTTTCATTACACGATATGCATGAACAGCGGTATGTACCAGCTCACATAATGAGGAGAGGTGTAGTACAAACATAATTATGTAGTCAATGCAGTATCCTCTAAATAAAAAACAAGGCTAGCAAAATACAACATTTAATAAGGGCTTAACCACATAAGCGATTATCTATAAAGTCATGGATGCAAGCAAAATTGAAACATAAAAATGCAGACACCGCAGCGGTGGCTACATAGTAAAGCGTTTCCTTCTAATGCGGTAGGTACCGGGTTCGATTAACACTGCTGACCGCAACTTACCGGTTTTTCCAATAGGTGTAGAAGTGTACACTGACCTGGCGCTCGGTTGTTCCTGGGTACTCATCTCGAAAGGAGGCCCCATAAGATTCTGTAAAAGGCCCCTGGGCACACCTAAACCAACCACAGCTTTCGTGAAATAGTCGAGCATCCGCCGCTGCTGTAGGAGGTAGAGAATTGCTGCTGGCGGGTACCTACTTGTGAAATATGTACAAAGGCACTTCCGGCCTGGTGCTCGGCAGAACAAAGTGCACAGTCGCTTGGAAGGGCAACCACCCTGTGGGAAATCTGCTGCGTGGGACCACCTAACGAAAGACAATTCTGTTTTTTCTCCACTTCCTAGCGTCTAAGTTTAGCCAAAGGCATATTGCGTTGATGTAATTTTCTTTGTATAAACGATAGTGCAGCCGAATGAGATCAATTAAGAAACAGATTAAGTATAAATTACGACGAAATGTTTCGCACGTAGATTGCTGGTTAAATGGATGTTCTTGACTGCTTTTGTCCTTTATGCATTTCTTTTCTCTATGTGATTATGTGCTCATTTAACCCCACTCTGCAACAGTTCCCGCCGGAGTTTGCAGTATTGTCAAATCATATAGATGTAACACTGGGGCAGGCTTTAAAATTCAAGTATGAGACATGTGACTGTTTTGCAAAACGCAAAAAACTTCTGTATCTTGACTAACCTCCGCTAAAAATGAATCTTCGGACGCAACTATATACGCATGTAATCGAAATACTACCGCATGGACCTCAATTTATTAAGGCGCAAATATGCAGGCGGTAACGCCGGCGAGCGCCGTTACCTACCGATAGCAAATAAAGCTCACGCGACCAAGTGGTGGCATCACGTGACAATATCACACGTAGCGAAACGACGCCATCATGGGATGACGCCATGTCATACCCCTACGTCACGCAGACGTTGAAGTTTTTTAGAGGTTCATGTAGCCGTAAAACCCACACACGCCGAGATTTCGCGTTGAAAGCAATTAAGGAGACGCATATCTTACTCGTTATTCCCGCTTAGGGATTCCAGTCATCTATTTAGTTTACCTGTGTTATTTAATTGCATCATTACATACCGCTATAGTCTTTACTGGCTGTGGTAGAAATGGGACGCTATTCCAGTGCACACGTAGATTCTCAATGAATACAGAAAAATGTAAGTTGAAATATCATAAGTTTGGGTGCGGTGGTATTTCATTTCAGTTTAAGACAAGGGCCGATTGACCATCGGTTGTCACTCGGTCCTTGCGTTGTGCTCTAGATGATGGAATACATATCATTCGCGGCTCTCGCCAGCAAAGATTACTCATTTCATACAGGGTGTCACGGAAGTTTTCGGTGGTGCTACTTCATGTCACAAGAGGTAACAATCATAGACCACATGATCACAAGTTTTGATAATGAAGCCACCGAATCACACTGCAAAGTTAGGCACGGAAACCCACAAACAGCGCGCGAAATAAGCATGTGAACGCAAACGTAAATCATGTTTGCCACAATGCCGACCACTAACGTGCCTAAACACCAGTAAGAATAATCAGTTTCGAATGCTTTCATAAAGCATGCGCTACTACCAATTGGTGTTCATTGAGGCAATGACATCAGCGAAGTGATGCGCTTTGCGCTTATAATCTTCCTTGCATTTATTTTTTTCAGCCTGACTTGGAACTCATCACGTACGCATTTCTGCTGGCACCAAAGGACAAAGTTTGGGTGCAGCTACACAAATTAGAGGGTGTAAAATAAAGCTCTACATTCTAGTCAACCCTTTTTCACTTTCTTTCCTTGTGCATTGAACCAGTAATACACTGATGTCGTCATTAATACACGTCTTACACCTCTACACGTGTCAGATGAGGCGAGAAAACCTGCAGACCACGCATCAGTAAAGACCCTGAAAATTTACCCTTTGATGCGCTATGTGCACAATTGTGTACACCACTTCTTCTTGCTATTTGTAATGACTCTGGGCTAAGAAACAGCAAAATACTTTCAACTTTGAATGAAATGAACAACCTGCATAATAAATTTGTCTTCAGTTAACTTCATTTTGTAGTGCACTGTTGTACATGATCAGTTTGCTGAAGGCACTACACAGTTCGACGAGTCGTTCGACGTGCCCCTTCCAGCGAGCCACGTCAAAAGTATAATTTTACTTTGCTCCAAATGGACATAACCGAAAACAAATTCGCACTAAATTTCTGGCTTAATATTTCATTCTATCAATGCAAAAACGGAGCATCAATGACTTCAGAATAGATATTTAATTACAATTTAATTGGGAATAATTAGTATAACACAGATAAATTAAACCATTATGACATTTTGTTTGTTGCAATAGAATATTGAGTGCCTTGAAATAACGTTGTGTCGATTTCACGCATTCAAAGTCAGTTCTTCATATGTGGCGTGTGAAACGGTCCAGTACTTTCGTGTGTACCCGAGGCAACGGTGTTCTGTACTATGGTATGCGACAGCGAAGCACACCGAGCCGGCATTTGCTGCATTGGTTTAGCTTCAACTGTAACAATTTTTGGGGTTTTACGTCCTAAAACTACGATATGAATATGAGGAACATTGTAGGGGAGGACTCCGGAAATGTAGACCACCTGGGGTTCCTTAACGTGCACCCAAATATAAGTAAGACAGGGTCCTCCATAGCAATTCGCCACAATTAAAATGCGTTCGCCGCTGCTGGGATTCGACCCCGTGACCTTCGGGTCAGATGTCGAGCACCATATTCACTAGACTACCGCGGCGAGTGGTTAAGCTTTAACAGTCTAGTAGGGATACAAGTCCTGGAACCTTGCGAGACTATGCTGCAGAGCTTGTAGGCAGTACGATTACCGGCCCCGGGGATGGCATTTAAATGGGGGCAGCGGGCAGTGAAAACGCCCGTGCTTAGTTTGAGGTGCTCGTTCAACAACTTCCAGTTGATCAAAATTAAGCCGGAGTGACAACTACGATATGCCTAACAATCACATCGTGTTCTTGGCACGTAAAACTCTAGCAGTTTTAATTGATCGACTACAGTGTAAAATATTCTACCCGTAGTCTATAAAATTGCGGGATGGTTAAAAGTGCCGCTATAATCGCAAGCCGTAGAAGACTTTTGTTACGCACCACTGAAAACAAACATAAAACATCACCGCTATTTTAAAATTCGGATATGCCTTCTCTACAGTTTTTTTTTGCTCTCGCCGGATGTGTCTACATCCTCACACTGATGGTGCAAACCTCCGCAAATCGTTCATGGGCTGCATTTCTTTTCACGCATGGGCTGCTACGAAAGCTTCGATCGCTGCCACTCATACATATTCATCTTGGTGAATGTTTCTATTTTGCCCGTGAAGCTATTAAGCAGCGCTGGTGCCGCTTTAACAATGTTATGCACATATAGTGTGTCCCAGTTTGACACAATAGAGTAAAAGTTCGCAGGCAAGCGTGACCAATATCTCTTAATTGATACTTCTACATAAACGGACAACTATTTACGAAAAAAAAACGCCAGGCCTGCGCTGAAACCGCAGCACAGTCACAGCGAAAGCTGGAAGAGCGGCGTTTCTAGAGCCCGTTATCAGCTCTCTTGGGGCTACAATACAAGTACACTAAAAAGATACCCACTACGCCATAAATCACAATTTTTGTGAAGTTGGGAAGCACCTACTAAGCAATTATTCGTCATTCTGCGGAGAAGCGAGGCACCAGCCGCACGTCTGCAAGGCATTACGTGCACTTTGTTGACGCGGCGACTGATGACGATGAAGAATTATGGCTCAGCCCTTTGTAATGGGTTGGAATCTTTAAACGGCCCAGCACTTATGTAATTTGCAGTGGGTGACGCCCGGTTGCTATTTCCCTCTCCCGTCATGCTGTATAACATACGTTGCCGTGGGAGAGAGACGGGGGGGGGGGGTGAAGAACTTTACTGAGACCCCAAGTAAATTGATCATGCGCTTATGAGATTCTTTGGCAACCAATACAAATGCACTTGCGAGGAACCCACTACGCTCTAAATCATTGTAATTTTACTGATACCCCGAGGAAATGGATCATGCCCTGATGGGCTTCATTGGCAACCAATACAAGTGCAATTGCGAGGAACCCACTACGCTCTCAATCATTGTAATTTTACTGAGACCCCGAGGAAATGGAACATCCGCTTATGGGCTTCCTTGGCAACCAATACAAGTGCACTTGCGAGAAACCCACTACACTCTAAATCACTGTAATTTATCTGAGACCCCGAGGAAATGGATCATGCGCTTATGGGCTCCCTTGGCAACCACTACAAGTGCACTTGCGAGGAACCCACTACGCTATAAATCATTGTAATGTTTGAGAAGTAGGGCAGCTGGCACTGGGCCATTTTTCGTCATTCTACGAAGAGCCGTGGTACCTGCTAAACGCATGTAAGGCATTATGCGCATTTGTTGATGCTGTGCCTGACGACGATGAAGAATTATGGCAGAGTCCTTTGTAATGGGTTGGAAGCATTCAACAACCTACTCATTGCGCAATTAGCATTGTGTGACGCCTGGTCACAGAATTCGCGTTGTGCTACGCGTTGCGCGACGCTTGGTGCTTATTTTACTCTCTACCACGCTATATTGCATATGCTAATGTGGTTCCTTCCCGATATGAAGTCTGTATAGGACCTTTTTGCATAGCAGTTCGAAGCACCGGAATGGCTCAGAGGTTGAATACTGGGCTCCCACGCAGAGGGCCCAGGTTCGAACCTCGTTCCATCCTGGAGTTTTTTTCTTAATTCGTTTTTTTTTTATTTCGAGCGATACTGGTTACGGACACCGGCGGCGGCGGCGGCGGCGGCGGCGGCAGCGGCGGCGGCGGCGGCGGCAGCGGCGGCGGCAGCGGCGGCGGCGGCGGCGGCAGCGGCGGCGGCGGCGGCGGCAGCGGCGGCGGCGGCGGCGGCGGCGGCGGACAACTACGGCGCCAAAAACGGCCGGTGAAATGATCTCATAACAGCTTTCGCTGTAAAACAAAAGAAGGCTGCAGGATCGAAGCTTCTGCAGTTGACTTACGGCGTCAAGTGTCACTGCCGGACTTGTGAGAGCTTTCGACGGCTTTTCTGTTTCTTGAGGCGGATTCCCGGATCGATGCAGATTTCGCTTACGACGGTTTTGAAAATTGCTTAACGCGAAAGGAAGAAACGCCTTTTTTCCGCCACAGGACCTTGAAGGGAGCACCACTCAGCGTCTCTGGAGAAAGGAGTCATGGAGGAAAATCGTATACCTTTTAAATGGTAGAATAACACGCTGTCCCCAAAATTTGGTTAAAATTCTGTGTGAAGCACGCGTTTAGAAAAAAACAACAAAGGGACCAATTAGAACACGAAGTATCCTATTGTGAGATCGCGGTAAGCTGTTCCTCCCCCTAAGATATCAGAGGTGTTTGTGTTTTGAAACGAAAAGTTAACGACTCAGTGTACCATGTACGCAACTGAGGGAAGGATGAAGGAAGAAACAAAGGGGGAGAAGGCAGGGGGCTTAACCAGACACATGTCTGGTTGCAGGAGCGTAGCTGGGGGAGAGCGTGGTGTTGGCGACTTTTTAAAATTTTGCGTGTGAGTTCGTGCGAGCAATTTTGCACGCACGAACAGAAGAAAAATAATGTATGCTTGAACCCTCCCCCTCCCCAAAAAGATGTCTGGCCACGTCACAGTCCGGTTTGCTACCCTACTTAGGGGGACTGGAAAAGGAGAGTGGAAAGATGAGAGAGACAGAGAAGAGGAGAGAAGCGGTAAACTGTCCCCGAAGAGACCAACAGCTTAAGCAGAGACAATCTGTGCTTATTTAGTACAAAGTGTGAGCGATTTATATAGCCTTGTACTGTACTGTTGGAGCTGTTCCGCTGCAATATCATCCTCTGTTTGAGGCGTTTAAAACAAAGGTCAACGGTTAGGAGTACTCACTCTGCTTGGAAGAGCGGAAATCTGTCTCTAATAGTCGTCACTTTTTACGAAAAAGGGCGGAGCGTGCACTAAGTCGCGCAAGGCTTGAAACAGAAAAACTGGACGATTCTGATGTCTAATCTGATTGCTTCTAGGTTGCTGCTAGGCTTTAGCTGAGTGACGTTAGGTTGTTTCTGGGTTGCTTCTAGGTTGTTTCCAGGCTTCGGGTAGGTTATTCTAGGTTTTTTCTAGGTTGATTGTCTGTGGAGTAAGATTCGAGTAAACCACAAAGACAGTCACAGACACAGCACGGATGGCCAAACTCCAGAGACAGCAACTCGCGCTGAAACCGAGCGCTCGCAGCAACCATATATCTACGGGCACGTCGTCGTTGGCGTAAGGCTTCCATCGCTTCAAAATCTTCTCGCTGCCGATATTGCCTTTCCCGTTTCCTAGTATTCTCCCATTGTACGTACTCGGGCTCTTCGGCTAGCCGCCGTCGCTTCGCAGGCATTTCTCTGGCTTAGTGTTCCCTTCTTCATCTTCAGTGGACGCGTGGTGAGTATTGCCCATTTGCTGTGACACGTATCCGTGATAGCCATTTCTTATGCTAACTGTTGTCTGATTTCTTTTTAGTGGAGCAGTAGTGAGTAGTGGGATGTACCAAATTTTTGAGGCACATGCCCGTTTATGATGATGATATTTTTTCCAGTCATGCGTTTTACCTCAAGTTTTGAGAGCTTAACTGTTGAAATATGTTTTGTGGTTGAATGCGGTGAAATCTAAGTTCTCGAGCGATAGCTCGGTTTTGCTTGCTTTGTCAACGAACAAGACCATTGATGAGGCCATAGTTTTGAAATGACAGGGACAAAGACAACAGAATGTGTGCTTTTCAGTGCTATGGCCTCAATGGAGGTATCGAGTCAACTAGCCGCCAAACTATTGTTTGCAGAGATTTAACTTTATTAGGACGAAAGACTTCGATGTCTCATCAAACACGAAAATAGGCCGGCGGCATCCCGCAACGTTGTCGTCAACACGAGCAATGCGAAAAATTATCATCGCTATGGTGATTTCATCGCATGAAGTCATCCTGATGACGTCACAATGACGTCGCAGGTTGCTCCTCTTGCCATCGTGGGCAGCGGGGTTCAGTGGCTCGATGGGGGCCGCCGCAGTAAAAACATTCGGGAGTCTCGGCTGCGCACCCGGCACGGAGGTGGGGATCACCGCAACGTACACAGCGTGGTTCATGGGTGCATGTGACGCCAATGTGACCGTATCGGCCACAGTGGTCACATTGGGCTGGGCGCGGGCATCGGGCGCGAACGCGGCGACGTTGCTTGAATAGCTCAACGTCCGGCGGCGCCTTTTTGCCGGCGAAGCGCACAACGATGTTTGGGCCCGCGCGGGAACATTCGAGAACTGGCTGACTCGACGAAACGTTGTTTCAGATTTCCAGTTCATCGAGGGCGGGATCAACGCTGTAGATTACCCCACTACACGTGTTGTTTGAAGCCTGGCGGGCACGAACCGCAACACCACAGATTTCCGCGATGGTGAGGAGGGAGTCAATATCGGCTCCAGCAGGGACGTCAACAGCAGCAACATTCCTGCGGAAGTTCACTCGGACTCGCTCTACGCCCTCAAGCGCAGCCAAGAAGGCAGAGATCGCCTCTTGCGAGGCCTGCCTGAAGGTGGTCTGTCTGCCTACAGGGCGGTAGAGAACTGTGTCGTATTGCGGCACGGAGTTTCGCACTCCCTGTGCAGGCTTGGACGCTGCACCCCTTGGAGGAGCAGACGAGCTGGCAGTCTCGGGGCGCTTGGGCTGCCGTGAGGTGGTCGGAACCAGCGGGCGGCACAAGGGGGTGTCGCCCGATGGGTCGATCGGAGACAGGGCCGGAAAACCATCAGGTGGGACGGTTCTTAGGACGCAGCTTGGGCGCACCAGCTGACCCGTCTTTTTCCCTTTCTCAACGGGGAGCCCTTCTTTCTTGTACTCAAAAGAAAGAGGCGGGTAAGAGGGAAGGGGTCGGTTGGAGCGGTCAGGATGAAGGGTTCCTCCTTTTGTTCTGACGTGAGGTCAGTGGGGGAGCCCGAGGTAGAGGTAGAGGGGGTGTTTTCCTCGGAAGCTGCAGTGGACGAGGGCGATGAGCCTTCGGTGCACGTTTCAGGAATGCCACCAGCACAGGGAAAGTGCGTTGACGAAGCTGTTTCCGAGAAGTGGGTGCTTTTCCCTTCAAGGTCTGCAGGTGCAGGGTGGGTTTGCGAGCTTTGCTCCAGCAAAATATGGCGGCCTTGTGAGTCAGGCGAAGGCAAGATGGCCGAGGCTGAATTCTCCGCAGCCTGTGCTGATGCTTCCGGCGATGTGAACGGACCAAGGCTGGTTGGGAAAGCCGGAAAAGGGTTCACGGGGCCCGGTGTAGTCGCCGCACGACGAGTATGTTTGCGTAGCTTCGCGGGGCTTGTTCTTGCTCGACACGGGCGTCGCCGAGGTGAAAGTGGTTTTTTCACCTCTTCATCTCTGATGAGGTTCCTCGCTTCTCTGAGGAGGAGCTTGAAGGCTGGGGACCGCTTGGAGCTAGCGCTCAAAGCTGACCCAGAGGATAGTTCAGCTGAGGTGATGTCCATCACGCGACGTGGTGGGGGAGTCGAAGAAGGAAGGAGACTGTAGAGTGAGAAATTATTGTTTCGAGAAGGTAAGTATAGAGAGAAGAAATAAGTCAAATGGAGATGGATTAAGCTAGGTCACCCCTTACGGAGCCCCGGGAGGGGCTGCACTCAAAAGTGCGTACGGAAGGCATGTATATAAGTTAGAAGGCAGAGGATGCCAAAATAGATAGCGGAATAAGAAAGAAAAACATTGAAAAACTCGGGGAGGGCTGAAGGTGCGTCCGTCCGCGCCGACGACGTGACCGTTCACCCTGTACGGGCTGTACCGCATATTTGACAACTCCCGAAGAAGAGAGGGGGCGCTTGCTCGGACTTTTGCGCTCTGAGTAACTACCGAAAGGGAAAAAACGAAATAAGGAGGGAAAGGTTTTATGATAATTCAAGGGGAAGCGCTTTACTGTTTGAAGCAAGGTCGGGCTGCCTTAGAACGCGTAGTTATAAAGCGAGATTCAGTAACGAAGAACAATGTACATGCTGCGGGGGAACTAAGGAAACGACGGAACATGTACTGATTGAATGTGGCGATATTCACCCAGGTATACGTGTGGGCATGAGTCTACATGAAGCCTTGGGTTTTAGGGACAACAATGGACAGCTGAACACGTCCGCGATAGAAATAAGTAAGAGACGGTTAGAGTATTCGTGGCAGAAAAGTAGAGATAAAGTACAAAAATAAATAATGGGGAAAAATAAGGTCATTCTGCCTTAAGAGGCAGAGAGATGGACCGTGAATTTATATTTTTTTGGTATAATAACATAGATTTAATCAATGTAGATAAAGTATTAGGCAAACGTAAAACAAGGAAGGTTTTTTTTTTCTTTCGTTTTTCTTCGAGCCTGGTGACAGACATGTCACCGCCCCGTTGTAAAGGGGACGCTCATAGCATCCATCCATCCATCCATCCATCCACGCTACACCCTTCCCTTGGGGCACAGCTGCACAAGCGTAAATACGCATGCGCAGTTGATGACGTCTTTGTCGGACAGTATATATACATATATCTGTAAATATATGTTTATATGCATATATATGTATATGTAAGTGCAATTTTCCCAATTAAAATTGTCGCACGTTCAGCGTTCGTCCTTCTCGTTTCTGTTCCCTCCCTGTGTCACTTGCGCTGAATTATCTCTTCAAACTGTACAAACACGCCCAACTCACCGCTTTAATCCAGTACTCTCGAGTCAGTGTTCAGCATCGCCTCCGCAGATCTGATGGGAAACTATTTGCGTGAAACTTGTCAATGTAAGTTTTGCCATCGGCAGGGGCTTTGTTGTGCGGCATACAAGCAAAAGGGTTCAGGCAAGTTCTGCTCATTGTTTTCGTGCGGCTGTCAAGGCTGATCTTGCTCCGTGGTCGATATCAAATGTAAATGCAGCGCGACGTCCACTGATGCCCCGAAACGGTCATTATTAAATAAAAGCTTCTTGGCGTATCTGTTCTTCTCGCACACAACGGCGTAACTTCCGTATCTTTAGAATCCGACAGCTGATATCTTAGTTTTCTTTTTTTTAATCCAACATCGCATTTTATCGTCTACGCGTTGGATTGACGTACATTTTCAGCACTTAAAGAAAAACTGAAAGATGAGATAATAGCAATAGCACGACACAGGTAGGACGCCTACCTGTCCTGTGCCTTTCCTCCTCTCATACTTCAATTTTAAATGCGGAGCATTTCTTAGCGAACCTTTGGCACTTTGAGCCTTTTCATCTACGTATCTATCTATCTATCTAGCTGCCTACACCTGGGTGCTGTCGTGGTCGCCTCCTTGACTTGGCGTAGACGAATATTAGCATGAGATTGTAAGAGGACTTGACGAATATGACTGTCTGGTCATACCATGAATAACGTGAAAATCCTGTCGCGTAGTTCGTGAAACCCTTTCCTCTAGACAGGTACGGCACATACCCTATTGTGGTGGTTCTTGGGCCCTCAGATGCAGGAAAACCAAGACACGAACATGGAACGCATTTATCGACTTGACATACACACAATTACACACGCTTTGTCTGACTCAACAATACAAATATCCCTCAAGTCTTAAATCTCAGAGTTTATAACCCACACGCGAGAGGATCGGCTCGTCCTGACGTACAGGCCCGTCGAGCGTCACTCACAGTACCGCAGTCAGGTAGCGACGATGCCAGCACGAAGCGGACAGGTAAGTGATGAAGTCGTGCGAAGGTGCACGAG
The DNA here is from genome assembly GCF_013339695.2 of Rhipicephalus sanguineus. Classification (NCBI taxonomy): domain Eukaryota; kingdom Metazoa; phylum Arthropoda; class Arachnida; order Ixodida; family Ixodidae; genus Rhipicephalus; species Rhipicephalus sanguineus. The sequence continues at coordinate 123,856,039 of NC_051182.1, forward strand.
CAGACGATGACCCGCTCGTCGCGGAACGCACAGGCCCACGCTGACGACGGCCGACTCGGACGTGGCACCACGGCCACGATCTCGGCTCAGTTTGGGCGTGGCACCGAGGCCACGATCTCGGCTCCAGAACGGGGTCAGCTCAGGTTGTGCCGGAACCGCCTGGACGTGGCACCGAGGCCACGATCTCGCCTCCGGAACGGGGTCAGCTCAGGTTGTGCCGGAACCGCCTGGACGTGGCACCGAGGCCACGATCCTAGCTCCTGGCCCGCACGCTTGCTCGTTCCCGGGACACACCAAGCTCGTCCCGGGAACGAGCAAGCGTGCGGGCGAGGAGCTAGGATCGTGGCCTCGGTGCCACGTCCAGGCGGTTCCGGCACAACCTGAGCTGACCCCGTTCCGGAGGCGAGATCGTGGCCTCGGTGCCACGTCCAGGCGGTTCCGGCACAACCTGAGCTGACCCCGTTCCGGAGGCGAGATCGTGGCCTCGGTGCCACGTCCAGGCGGTTCCGGCACAACCTGAGCTGACCCCGTTCTGGAGCCGAGATCGTGGCCTCGGTGCCACGTCCAGGCGGTTCCGGCACAACTGAGCTGACCCCGTTCTGGAGCCGAGATCGTGGCCTCGGTGCCACGTCCAGGCGGTTCCGGCACAACCTGAGCTGACCCCGTTCTGGAGCCGAGATCGTGGCCTCGGTGCCACGTCCAGGCGGTTCCGGCACAACCTGAGCTGACCCCGTTCAGGAGGCGAGATCGTGGCCTCGGTGCCACGTCCAGGCGGTTCCGGCACAACCTGAGCTGACCCCGTTCCGGAGGCGAGATCGTGGCCTCGGTGCCACGTCCAGGCGGTTCCGGCACAACCTGAGCTGACCCCGTTCCGGAGGCGAGATCGTGGCCTCGGTGCCACGTCCAGGCGGTTCCGGCACAACCTGAGCTGACCCCGTTCCGGAGGCGAGATCGTGGCCTCGGTGCCACGTCCAGGCGGTTCCGGCACAACCTGAGCTGACCCCGTTCTGGAGCCGAGATCGTGGCCTCGGTGCCACGTCCAGGCGGTTCCGGCACAACCTGAGCTGACCCCGTTCCGGAGGCGAGATCGTGGCCTCGGTGCCACGTCCAGGCGGTTCCGGCACAACCTGAGCTGACCCCGTTCCGGAGGCGAGATCGTGGCCTCGGTGCCACGTCCAGGCGGTTCCGGCACAACCTGAGCTGACCCCGTTCTGGAGCCGAGATCGTGGCCTCGGTGCCACGTCCAGGCGGTTCCGGCACAACCTGAGCTGACCCCGTTCTGGAGCCGAGATCGTGGCCTCGGTGCCACGTCCAGGCGGTTCCGGCACAACCTGAGCTGACCCCGTTCCGGAGGCGAGATCGTGGCCTCGGTGCCACGTCCAGGCGGTTCCGGCACAACCTGAGCTGACCCCGTTCTGGAGCCGAGATCGTGGCCTCGGTGCCACGTCCAGGCGGTTCCGGCACAACCTGAGCTGACCCCGTTCAGGAGGCGAGATCGTGGCCTCGGTGCCACGTCCAGGCGGTTCCGGCACAACCTGAGCTGACCCCGTTCCGGAGCGAGATCGTGGCCTCGGTGCCACGTCCAGGCGGTTCCGGCACAACCCTGAGCTGACCCCGTTCCGGAGGCGAGATCGTGGCCTCGGTGCCACGTCCAGGCGGTTCCGGCACAACCTGAGCTGACCCCGTTCCGGAGGCGAGATCGTGGCCTCGGTGCCACGTCCAGGCGGTTCCGGCACAACCTGAGCTGACCCCGTTCTGGAGCCGAGATCGTGGCCTCGGTGCCACGTCCAGGCGGTTCCGGCACAACCTGAGCTGACCCCGTTCCGGAGGCGAGATCGTGGCCTCGGTGCCACGTCCAGGCGGTTCCGGCACAACCTGAGCTGACCCCGTTCTGGAGCCGAGATCGTGGCCTCGGTGCCACGTCCAGGCGGTTCCGGCACAACCCGAGCTGACCCCGTTCTGGAGCCGAGATCGTGGCCTCGGTGCCACGTCCAGGCGGTTCCGGCACAACCTGAGCTGACCCCGTTCTGGAGCCGAGATCGTGGCCTCGGTGCCACGTCCAGGCGGTTCCGGCACAACCTGAGCTGACCCCGTTCCGGAGGCGAGATCGTGGCCTCGGTGCCACGTCCAGGCGGTTCCGGCACAACCTGAGCTGACCCCGTTCCGGAGGCGAGATCGTGGCCTCGGTGCCACGTCCAGGCGGTTCCGGCACAACCTGAGCTGACCCCGTTCTGGAGCCGAGATCGTGGCCTCGGTGCCACGCCCAAACTGAACCGAGATCGTGGCCGTGGTGCCACGTCCGAGTCGGCCGTCGTCAGCGTGGGCCTGTGCGTTCCGCGACGAGCGGGTCATCGTCTGCTCGTGCACCTTCGCACGACTTCATCACTTACCTGTCCGCTTCGTGCTGGCATCGTCGCTACCTGACTGCGGTACTGTGAGTGACGCTCGACGGGCCTGTACGTCAGGACGAGCCGATCCTCTCGCGTGTGGGTTATAAACTCTGAGATTTAAGACTTGAGGGATATTTGTATTGTTGAGTCAGACAAAGCTTGTGTAATTGTGTGTATGTGAAGTCGATAAATGCGTTCCATGTTCGTGTCTTGGTTTTCCTGCATCTGAGGGCCCAAGAACCACCACATTTGGCGAGCCTGCCAGGATGGCACATTAATATTACAGCCATTACTCAGATGCGGGGCTGAGCCATGCACAGGGAAAGATTTTTCGCACTTGGCCGGGAACTAGGACTCGAGAAGGATGCGCTTAGAGAATGGGTGGACAAAGAATGCGCACTAGCTCGCGATGAACGCGCACGTGAACGAGAGGAAGCTAAAGAAAGCGCTGAGCGGCAACGCCTACTGCAGGAACAAGAGCTCAAGATTTTGGAGCTGAAGCTTAAACTACAGGAAAGCGCGGGACGACAGTCAGCCGAGGCTAATGAACCAGGGGGAGCTACCTCGAGCGTCACCACGAGCACTACACGTGCACCGGAAGTATATAGCCCTCATAAACTGATACCGCCCTTTGACGAAACGCGGGACGATCTCGACGCGTACCTACAGCGGTTTGAGCGGGTCGCGACGTGCCAGGGGTGGCCCCGTGAGAAATGGGCTCTTTCACTGAGTCTGTGCATGACTGGAGAAGCCCTAACTGTGATAGGCCGGCTAGATCCAACAGCTGCGTTAAACTATGACCAGCTAAAAGCGGCGCTACTGCAGCGGTTTCGGTACACTGCAGAGGGCTATCGGGAAAAATTTCGCAAAGCGAAACCCGAAGATAATGAGTCCGGCCTGCAGTATGCTTCTCGGCTTGCTGGTTATTTTGACCATTTGTTGGAGCTATCAAAATCCGACAAGACCTTTTATAGGCCTTAGAGACCTGAGTATCGCCGAGCAATTCATGGAGAGTTGTCTTCCGGCTCTGAGAGTGTTTCTGAAGGAGAGGAACTGCCGAACGTTGCAGGAGATAGCGCTGACGTCAGACAACTTTATGGACGCTCAGTCACTGATCAATCTGGGCAAGGAACGCGCATGTAGAGAAACAGGTCCGCCCACATCTCCAAGGATGGAGCTCGCAAGGAAGACGCCTCGGGCGGACGACCGTTGTTTTCTGTGCGATAAGAAATGGCACAGAGCGGCTGAATGCTGGTTGCGCACGAAAGCATGTTCCCCAGTGCATGGTCAAAATAGTGACAAGTATTCCGCCGGCAGAGGGGAAAGATGTGAAGCATCGTGCATGGTATCAGGTGAAAGAAACGAGGAAAAAGCAGCAGGGAATGCGGAATACGTCATTCTGAGAGATGGTGAAAAGGTTCCTGTTGTCAACACTGCAGTCAGCCGAAGTGTTGTACTTGAGAACATTGAGAACGTGCCCATTGTGAAAGGGTTTATGGATCAACGGCCAGTTACCGTACTGCGCGATACTGGCTGCGATACGGTCGTAGTGCGACAGGCATTAGTGCCAAAGGAAAGGTTGACCGGTACGTATCGGCCGGTACTCTTCCTTGACCGCACAGTGCGTAACCTACCAGAAGCTGTGGTCTTCCTGGATACACCAATTTTTAAGGGAGAAGTTCGTGCTCACTGTCTGCGAGACTCACTTTATGATGTTGTCCTGGGAAACATCAAGGGAGCCGTGCCATTGGACAACAAGAGAGTGATGGAAACCCGGACCATCAATCCCAATAGCAGCGCAGACATCGATGAAAAGACGCCTAAAACCCATACAAATCGTCGTAGTAGGCGACAAGACCAGGTCACCGTAAGTTGCGTCGCGAACCGACTACGTGCACCTAGGCCTGAACACAGTTACAGCAGTCTATCTGCAGTTAACAGCGATAACCAGACGGCGTGCGCGGAAAGATGGCAAGCAACGGCACCTCCATCTCGATCCTCGCAGCTATCGACCTCGCCGTGGCCGAATTCGCGACCGGATTCGACGCGTTACCGCAGTACACTTACTTCACAAGATGACACATGGTTGCCTCTGGACACGACGCCCAGGGTACCACAACGTCGTCGACCCAGGCAACGCTCCTACTTCGAGGAACGCAATACCGACCGCCTCAATCAATCTCGCCCGGGCTATCTTACGCTCCGCAGAGATGGCACGGACAGCCTCAGTGCACAGATGCATGAGTCTCCATCATCACCTCAGCCGCCGCTTCAACCACTACGTTTGCAGTGTCACTTTCAACGTCACAAGACTAGGACGTACAAGCGACGTGACAATACTCACTGACAACGACTACCGGTGACGACGACTACCGCGAGCATGGTGTGGTGTCGTCGCTGCGCAAAGAGGACCAGGTGAAGACATGAAGACAACTAGACATCCACGGTGTGAATCGTGCGTTGTGTGTGCTGTGTGTCGGCGAGTGTTTATTCACCAGAGCCGGCAGTGTGCGCGCGCCTCGTTGTGACGTGTACGCGGTATGCAGGTGGATAAAACCGTATATGCCACCGCCGGCCGTATCAAACGTGCGATTAGCGCGTCTTATCTTCTGTGTGAGAGTGTGCCGAACAGAGTAACAGTGTTTGTGTAATGACAGAAGACTTGCAATCTTGGCACTATTTGCATATGCTCGGCACTATTTGCAATGCTTGCATTTGCATTGCCATTGCTGTGTTCCGTTGTTCGCGTTCATACTAACGTTATCCGCGGAACAACGTACTGAAAGTGGGGGGAAGTGTAGTGTAGTAAGAGACTGTAACCCACAACCGAAGTAGAAAAACGGAACCAAAGAGGACGACGACGGTGTGCGCGAGCGAGACGCTCGCGAAGCTCGAGAGCTGGAGAACGTCGCCGGCCTGGAAGAACGCGGCCAGGAACGAGCGTCCCGGGAACGAGCAATCGTTACGGGCCGGGCCTAGCAGCTGTTCCTGTGGTGAACGAGCGCGCGGGCCAGGAGCCGAGATCGTGGCCTCGGTGCCACGTCCAGGCGGTTCCGGCACAACCTGAGCTGACCCTGTTCCGGAGGCGAGACCGTGGCCTCGGTGCCACGTCCAAGCGGTTCCGGCGCAACCCGAGCTGACTCCGTTCTGGAGCCGAGATCGTGGCCTCGGTGCCACGTCCGAGTTCGCCGTCGTCAGCGTGGGCCTGTACGTTCCGCGACGAGCAGGTCGTCGTATGTTCGTGCACCTTCGCACCACGCACCTGTCCGCTTCGTGCTGGAATCATCGCTACCTGACTGCGGTATGTGAGTGACGTTCGACGGGCCTATACGGCAGGACGCGCCGATTCTCTCGCGTGTGATTAGAACTCTAAAAGTTAGGACTTAGGGATATCTGTACTGTTCAGTGGGACAAAGCGTGTGTAATTGTGTGTGTGTAATTGTGTGTCAAGTCGATAAATGTGTTTCTTGTTCGTGCCTTGGTTTTCCTGCATCTGAGGGCCCAAGAACCACCACACCTACATACGACGGCTCGTAATATACGGGTATGCACCGCAGGTGATTGATAGTTTATATCTACCCAAGGAGGGCGACAACAAAGAACGGCGACATTGGTAAAAACCGACATCGGCAGCGTTGACCCGATGAATGCAAAGAAAAAAAAATCGGAATCCCAGCTGGAATAGAAACCATGCATTCTGCGTGCCAGTCAGGTATTCTGCCACAGATCCACGCCAGGTGTGGAAACTTCTTCGGAAAAACACCCTATGCAAGCGTAATGTTGGTGAAACGTCAGTCGTAGTTGTGGTGCTGGCTATCAATTTTACACGAAAGCAATAAACACAACACATGTACTCCTGCGATACAGGCGTCATATCATATTAACGTCTGTGGTTCGAGTGTTGATTTCGCTTTTATAGCAGTCTATTAAACATTGTACTTGTATCCCTATGACGCAAATGTAAGCGTCGCTCGACCCCGGATAAATACGCTGACGAAAGTTACATGTACTATTCACATTATCGCACCGCAATGTGCACTTTGTTTCGCTAATACTGACGCATGTGCTCTAGCGTTAATGCTAACGTTACTTCAGACCATATGCTGCCCTTTAAATAGCAGTGTTTTTGACGTGCCTGGTAAGCCCACGATGTGCACACAACTACTACACTTACAAAAACGCGTCGATCCACCTCGTAACGCTTGACTCAAAGCAAAAAAAATGCAGCATAGAACTACTCGCTGACTGCTTCGCATGAAACCGATTCCCACAAAGTGTGGTATCAGCCAAACGTTTTCTTTAAGCGCTGGAAATCTATGAAAATTCGATTTTACAACTTACCCAGTTTTCTGCTTTAATCTACGGCGACTCTTTTCTGGTATTTTGTACTATAGTGTACGTATAGTTTCTACTGCTGCACCGACAAATGGTGGTGTCGTGGTGCTGCGACGCACACAGCTGATTGTCGAACAGCGATAGCTTTGCTCATCCCGCTACAAACCCTGAAAACGCACCGGTGCGTGAATCTGACCTTCAAACTCAGCCAACGTCAACGCCGGCGAAAAACGTTCAGCGAGACCTAGGGCGGCGCTTTCGCTAAAACGAACAGCGACTCAAGGTGCGTTTTCGTGCCTTGATCCCAGCAAGGACAAGAATAAAGTTATGTCTCTCTCTCTCTCGTGCCGCCACCGCCAGAGGCGCTGCCTGCCTCCAAGTTCTGCCGTAAAGGGCACAGAACGGAGCTGAAAACTTAAGGTTTTTTTTTCTTCTGGAGTAAAATAGTTTTAATTGAAGTAAAGACACTAGGCCAACGCCAAAAAAAAAAGAGTAAAGGTTCTTTTTTTTTTTTTTTCGAGCCTGGTGGCACACTTGTCACCGCCCCGTTATAAAGGGGACGCTCATAGCATCCATCCATCCATCTATCCTTCAGGGAGCGTTGGCGCCGAGCAGCGCCTGCGTGTTGTCTTCAAGTGCAACACGTTCGCACCCTTGTCGCGGCGTCGGGTCGAAGCGTGTGGACTTTTCGTCGTCCTTGTCTAAACCAAGGCATGTAAAAACTCACATGGTCCTTTATGCATTCGCCTAGGATGACTCAAAGGCGAAAGCCATCTTCTTTTGCTTCTCAGTTGGTGTATTGATCCTCCCGGGCCCCTCTCCGAAAGCTTTGTGCACCTAACGTGGTTTTGCACTGCCTCCAGGATCGGAGGCGTTGCAAGCTTTCTGCAGCTCACCTGGTTTTGCACTGCCTCCTTGATAGGCTCACCTTTGACCAAGCAACGATCTCATGTGATGAACCATTTGAAGTCACGTGACGTGACGTCACGATGCCGCCACAAATTTTGGCAACCTGCGACGTCAATATGACGTCATCAGGATGACTTCATGTGATGAAGTCACCATAGTGATGATAATTTTTCGCATCGCTCGTGTTGACGACAACGTTGCGGAATGCCGCCGGCCTATTTTCGTGTTGGGTCAGACATCGAAGTCTTTCGTCTTAATAAAGTTAAATCTCTGCAACCAATGGTTTTGCGAGAGTAAATACTTTTGGGCTAGTTGGCTCGATATCTCCATTAAGACCATAGCACTGAAAAGCGCACATTCTGTTGTCTTTGTCCCTGTCATTTCAAAACTATGGCCTCATCAATGGTCTTGTCCGTTGCCAAAGCAAGCAAAACCGAGCTTTCGCTCGAGAACTTAGGTTTCACCGCATTCAACCACAAAACATATTTCACTAGTTAAGCTCTCAAAAGTTCAGGCAAAACGTATGACCGAAAAAAATTATCATTATCATAAACGGTTATGTGCCTGAAAAATTTGGTAAATCCCACTACACACTACTGCTCCACTAGAAATAAATCAGGCAACAGTTAGCACAAGAAATGGCTGTCACGGATACGTGCCACATAAATTGGGCAATACTCACCACGCGTCCACTGAATATGAAGAAGGGAACAGTAAGCCAAAGAAATGCCTGGGAAGCGACGGCGGCCAGCCGAAGACCCCGAGTACGTACAATGAGAGAATACTAGGAAACGGGAAAGGCAATATCGGCTGCGAGAAGACTCCGAAGCGATGGAAGCCTTACGCCAACGACGACGTGCCCGTAGATATACGGTTGCTGCGAGAGCTCGGTTTCAGCGCGAGTTTCTGTCTCTGGAGTTTGGCCATCCGTGCTGTGTCTGTGACAGTCTTTGTGGTTTACTCGAATCATACTCCACAGACAATCAACCTAGAAACAACCTAGCATCACCCTCACAAATCTTGGAAACAACCTAGAAGCAGCCTAGCATCACCCAGCTAAAGCCTAGCAGCAACCTAGAAGCAATCAGATTAGACTTCAGAACAGTGCAGTTTCCTTGTTTGAAGCCTTGCGCGACTTAATGCAAGCTTCGCCCTTTTTTGTAAAATGTTACGACTATAGGGACAGATTTCCAGTCTTTCAAGCAGAGTGAGTACTCCTATAACCGTTGACCTTTATTTTAAACGCCTCAAACAGACGTTTGTGATATTGCAGCAGAAGAGCTGCACACAGATCTCCAACAGTAAAGTACAAGGTTATATAAATCACTCACACTCTGTTCTAAATAAGCACAGATTGTCTCTGCTTAAGCTGTTGGCCTCTTCGGGGACAGTTTACCGCTTCTCTCCTCTTCTCTGTCTCTCTCACCTTTCGACTCCCCTTTTCCAGTTTCCCTGCGTAGGGTAGCGAACCGGACTGTAACGTAGCCATAAATATTTTAGGGGAGGGGGAGGGTTTAAGCATACTTTATGTATGTTCTGTTCGTGCGTGCAGAATTGCTCGCACGAACGCACATGCAAAATTTAAAAATGTCGCTAACACCCCCCTCTGCCCAGCTACGCTCCTGCAACCAGACATGTGTCTGGTTAACCCCCCTGCCTTCTCCCCCTTTGTTTCTTCCTTCATCCTTCCCTCAGTTGCGTACATGGTACACTGAGTCGTTAACTTTTCGTTTCTAAACACAGGCACCTCTGATATCTTAGGGGGAGGAACAGCTTACCGCGATCTCACAATAGGGTACTTAGTGTTCTAATTGGTCTTTTTGTTTTTTTACAGCGAAAGCTGTTATGAGATCATTTCAACGGCCGTTTTTGGTGCCGTAGTGGTCCGCCGCCGCCGCCGCCACCGTTGTCCGTAACCGCTATCGCTCGAAATAAGAAAAAATTTCCAGGATGGAACGGGGTTCGAACCTGGGCCCTCTGCGTGGGAGCCCAGCGTTGTACCTCAGAGCCATGCCGGTGCTTGGAACTGCCTTTCAAGAAGACGCTATACAGGCTTCATGTCCGGAAGGAACCACATTAACATATGTAATTTAGAGTGGTAGAAGAGTGAAATAACAAACCACGCACCACACAACGCGAATTCTGTAACCAGGCGTCACACAATCCAAATTGCGCAACGAGTGGGCTGTTGGATGCTTCCAACCCATTACAAGGGGCTCTGCAATAATTCTTCATCGTCATCAGGCACAGCATCAACAAAGTGCGCATAATGCCTTACATGTTTTTAGCGGGTACCACGGCTCTCCGTTGAATGACGAAAAATGGCATAGTGGCTGTTTCCCTACTTCACAGATATTATGATGAGTTATAGCGTAGTCGGTTCCCCGCAAGTGCACTTGCATTGGTTGCCAAGGAAGCTCATAAGGCTCCCATGATCCATTTCCTCAGGGTCTCAATAAAGTTCTTCCCTCCTCCCTCTGTCTCTTTCTCACGTCAACGTATGTTATATTGCATGGTGGGAGAGTGAAATAGCGACCAGGCGTCACACAACGCGAATTACGTAACTGGTGAGCCGTTTAAAACTTCCAACCCATTACAAGGGCTGAGCCACAATTCTTCATTGTCATCAGTCGTCACGTAAACAAGGTGCACATAATGCCTCACATATGTGTAGCTGGAACGACGCTTCTGCGCACAATGACGAATAATGGCGTTGTAGGGGCTTACCAACTTCACAAATATTGTGATTTATGGCGTAGTGGGTACCTTGCTAGTGTACTTGTATTAGTAGCCCCATGAGAGTTTACAACGGGCTCTAGAAATGCCGCTCTTCCAGCTTTCCCTGTGACTGTGCTGCGCTTTCCGCGCAGGCCCGGCATTTTTTCTGAACGTGTGCGTCAGATGAAATTTTAACCAAATTTTGGGGACAGCGTGTTATTCTACTATTTATAAGGTACACGGATTTCCTCCGTGACTCCTTTCTCCGGAGACCCTGAGTGGTGCTCCCTTCAAGGTCCTGTGGCGCAAAAAAAAGCCGTTTTCCCTTTCGCATTAAGGCAATTTTAAAAACCGTCTAAGCGAAATCTGCATTGATCCTGGAATCCGCCTCAAGGAATAGAAAAGCCGTCGAAAGCTCTCACAAACCCGGTAGTGACACTTGACGACGTAATGCATCTGCAGAAGCTTCGATCCTGCAGCCTTCTTTTGTTTTTCGCAAATAGTTATCCGCTTATGTTGAAGTATCAATTAAGAGATATTGGTCACGCTTGCCTGCGAACTTTTACTCTATTGTGTCAAACTGGGACACACTATATGTGCATAACATTGGTAGAGCGGCACGAGCACTGCTTAATAGCTTCATGGGCAAAATAGAAACATTCACCAAGACGAATATGTATGAGTGGCAGCGATCGAAGCTTTCGTAGCAGCCCATGCGTGAAAAGAAATGCAGCCCATGAAAAATTTGTGGAGGTTTGCACCATCTGTGTGAGGATGTAGACACATCCGGCGGGAGCAAACAAAACTGTAGAGAAGGCATATCCGAATTAAAAAACAAAAGCGGTGATGTTTTATGTTTGTTTTCAGTGGTGCGTAACATAAGTCTTTTACAGCTTTCGATTAGAGCGGCACCTTTACCCATCCCGCAGTTTTATAGACTAGGGGCAGAACATTTCAAACTGTAGTCGATCAATTAAAACTGCTAGAGTTTTACGTGCCAAGAGCACGATGTGATTGTTAGTCATGTCGTAGTTGTTACTCCGGCTTAATATCGATCAACTGGAAGTTGTTGAACGAGCACCTAAAACTAAGCACGGGCGTTTTCATTGCACGCTGCCCCCATTTAAATGCCATCCCAGGGGCCGGTAATCGTACTGCCCACAAGCTCTACAGCATAGTCTCGCAAGGTTCCAAGACTTGTATCCCTCCTAGACTGTTAAAGATAAACCACTCACCGCGGTCGTCTAGCGGCTACGGTGCTCGACATCTGACCCGAAGGTCACTGGGATCGAATCCCAGCAGCGGCGAACGCATTTTAATTGAGGCGAATTGCTATAGAGGCCCGTGTCTTACTTAGATTTGGGTGCACATTAAGGAACCCCAGGTGGTTGAAATTTCCGGAGTCCTGCCCTACAACGTTCCTCATAAACATATCGTAGTTTTGGGACGTAAAACCCCAAAAATTGTTACAGTTGAAGCTAAACCGATGCAGCGAATGCCGGCTTGGTGTGCTTCGCCGTCGCATACGATGGTACAGAACACCGTTGCCTCGGGTACACAAGAAAGTACTGAACCCTTTCACCCGCCACATATGAAGAACTGACTGTAAATGCGTCAAATCGACACAACGTTATTTCAAGGCACTCGATATCCTATTGTAACAAACACAATATCATAATGCATTATTTATGTGTGTTATAATAATTATTTCCAATTAAATTGTAATTAAATATCTATTTATTCCGAAGTCGTTCATGTCCGTTTTTGCATAGATAGAACGAAATCTCACGCCAGAAATGTAGTGCGAATTAGTTTTCGGTTACGTGCATTTGAAGGAAAGGAGAATTACACCTCTGACGTGGCTCGAGGGAAGGCGCACATCAAACGACTCGTCGAACAGTGCACTGCCTTCACCAAACTGATCACGTAAAACAGACCCTGAAAAATGAATTTAAATGAGGGCAAATTTATTATGGAGGATGTTCATTTCATTAAAAGCTCAATGTCTTTTGCTCTCTTCAAGCCTAGATTGATTACGAATAGCAAAGAGAATTGGTGTACACAATTGCGTACATAGCGTCTTAAAGGGGTACTTTTCCGGGGTCTTTACTGATGCGTGGTCTGCAAGTTTTCTCGCCTCATCTGACACGTGTAGAGGTGTAAGACGTGTATTAATGACGACATCAGTGTATTACTGGTGACATCAGTGTATTTCTCTTGCAATGTAAAAAAAGTGAAAAAAGCGTTGACTAAAATATACAGTTTTATTTTACACCCTCTAATTTGTGTAGCTGAACCCAAACTTTGTCCTTTGGTGTCATCAAAATTCCGTACGTGATGAGTTCCAAGTCAGGCTGAAAAAAAAAGAAATGCAAGGAAGATTATAAGCGCAAAGCGCATCACTTCGCTGATGCCATTGCCTCAATGAGTACCAATTGGCAGCAGTGCATGCGTTGTGAAAGCCTTCGAAACTGATTATTCGTATTGGTGTTTAGGTATGTCAGTGTTCGGCATTCTGGCAAACATGATTTACTTTTGCGTTCACATGCTTATATCGCGTGCTGTTTGTTTGCTACCTTGCCTAATTTTGCAGTGTGATTCGGTGGCTTCATTATCAAAACTTGTGATCATGTGGTCTATGATTGTTACCTCTTGTGACATGAAGTAGCACCACCGAAAACTTCCGTGACACCCTGTATGAAATGAGTAATCTTTGCTGGCGAGAGCCGCGAATGATATGTATTCCATCATCTAGAGCACAACACAAGGACCGAGTGACAAGCGACGGTCAATGGGCCCTTGTCTTGAATTGAAATGAAATACCACCGCGCCCAAACTTATGTTATTTCAACTTACATTTTTGTGTATTCATTGAGAACCTACGTGTGCGCTGGAATAGCATCCCATTTCTACCACAGGCAGTACTTAAGACTATAGCGGTATGTAATGATGCAATTAAATAACAGAGGTAACCTAAATAGATGACTGAATCCCTAAGCTGGAATAACGAGTAAGATAGTTACAGAGGCACCTGCGTCTCCGTAATTGCTTTCAACGCGAAATCTCAGCGTGTGTGGGTTTTACGGCTACATGAACCTCTAAACAACTTCAACGTCTGTATGACGTAGGGGTATGAAATGGCGTCATCCCATGATGGCGTCGTTCCGCTATATGTGGTGTCGTCACGTGACGCCACCACTTCGTCGCGTGAGCTTTATTTGCTATCGGTAGGTAACGGCGCTCGCCGGCGTACCGCCTGAATGTTTGCGCCTTAATAAATTGAGCTCCATGCGGTAGTATTTCGATTACATGCGTATATAGTTGCGTCCGGTGATTGATTTTTAGCGGTGCTTAGTCAAGATACAGAAGTTTTTTGCGTTTTGCAAAGCAGTCACATGTCTCATCCTTGAACTTTAAAGCCTGTCTCAGTGTTACATCTATATGATTTGACAATACTGCAAACTCCGGCGGGAACTGTTGCTGAGTGGGGTAAAATGAGCACATAATCACATAGAGAAAAGAAATGCATAAAAGACAAAAGCAGTCAAGAACATCCATTTAACCAGCAATCTACGTGGGAAACTTTTTGTCGTAATTTATACTTAATCTGTTTCTTAATTGATCTCATTCGGCTCCACTATCGTTTATACAAAGAAAATTACATCAACGCAATATGCCTTTGGCTAAACTAAGACGCTAGGAAGGGGAGAAAGAAGAGGATTGTCTTTTGTTAGGTGGTCCCATGCAGCCAATTTCCCATAGCCGGGTAGATCGCTGGATGTCAGAAAAAATGACACTAAGCCCATGTCAAATTGGTTTCAGGCGTGGTTGTTCCATTTGGTGTGCACATGTTGATCTAGAAAGTAGAATACAGCTTGCTCGATATCAGAAACAATATTCAGCTTTAGTAACCTTAGATATCACCAAAGCCTATGACAGTGTGGAGCATGTGAAACTGATAAATTCGCTTCAGAACTTAGGACTGCCAGAATACTTTGTGGCATGGGTCTATGCTTTCTTGAGGGATAGAGAATTTTATTGCTCGCAATCTGGTGTCAGTTCTTCAAAATATAAGCAAACGAGAGGCCTCCCGCAGGGTTCAGTGTTATCACCCTTATTATTTAACATTCTACTATGTTCTATTCCCATACAGCAGAACGTGCAGGTGTATGTGTATGCCGATGATATCGCATTTTTCGCTACGTCAGCAGACATTCACACTCTTTACCAAACCCTGCAGAAATATATGAATAGCCTGGAAACGTGGCTAGAGGGTATTAATTTATCGCTAATATTAATAAAAGTGCAATGGTTGTTTTCGCACAAAATGTACCAGTGCAAATTTCATTACTTTACCGACAAGCCGTGATACCTCAGGTCGAGTCAATTAGGTATTTAGGAGTAACCTATACCGACAAACTTGACTGGAGACCCCATATAGAAAACATGGCTACTAAGGGAGCACGCGCAGTAGGGATGCTGCGTAGGCTCAGCAATAAACGTGCCGGTTTGCGCAGAGACGTGCTCGTCATGATTTATTGCATGTACATTCGACCAATTCTAGAATTCGGCTGCGTTTTGGTTTTCTGGCTCTCCGGCTTATAAAGTTCGACCATTGTTTTGTTAGAACGTGAATCATTACGATTATGTCTGGGGCTACCAAAATTTGTTGCAAACAATATTCTATACGAAGAATCACGCCTGCCGTCTCTTATCAAAAGATTTCAGATTTTAACAGTACGTACATTCCTAAAAATCTATGCTTCTCCACAGAGGAGGTCACAGTATGTCTTCATTAACCAGCAAGGCCTCATTTTTTAACCACCAATGGTCTAGATTACGTTGCCCCCAGGTCATTTTTACACAGAGACTTTTGGACCCATTAAAAGTTCACCTCTGGGAAGTACAGATACTCAGCACTGTAGAAACAATTAAGATTGAATTTGATGATATATATCCCAAGAACGCGAAAAATTTACCATATAAATATCTAAATTGCATTTTGGAAGATCATCTGGCCACTTTAGAAACTAACACTGTGATAGCGACTGATGCGTCCGTTTGTGAAGAGAAGGCAGGTGTGGGAATTGTATCATTCTCTCTAGACTGGTCATTCTCGATTCGGTTACCGGACTTCACCCCTATTTACCAGCTGAATTGCTGGCAATAGTCCTAGCATTGAGTAAATTGCCCCAGTGTCTATCAGCAGTGGTTGTACTAACAGACTGCCTCTCTGTCTGTTCTGCGTTAAGTGCACCTAATTTATCGAGTACCATACAGACGTTCTATTCGATGATTCCCAGGCATGTACGGGCTGTTCGATTAGTGTGGGTACCAGGCCATAGAGGGCTAGCACTCAATGAATATGCGGATCCACTGGCAATATCATCCCATGATGGCCCTATTTTGTCTGTATTGCCCACGTCAGCGTATGTCACAGCAGCGAGATTTGAAAAGCGTACCACGGCCCAATAACTTCGATAAATCTCCTTTGTTTTCATCAGATTTCCCACAGCTAAAGTTTCCTTGGAAGAGCAGATGGTGTTTCATCTAGGAAGGAAGAAATACAAATTACAAGGCTACGCTGTCGGTCCCACCACTGAACTTTTACCTTCACAGGTCGGGTTCTGGCTCAGTCACCGTTATGCCTCCACGTAATGAGAGGGAATCTCTGGAGACACTTCTTTTGACGTGCCGAAGATTTAAAACACAAAGAAAAAGACTACTAGAAGAACCCCCTGCGGAAGTTGGGCTTGAATTTGTCACTTCCGGTGATTCTTGTCATTTGGGGCAACCATATTTGGTTTTAGCCACAGGAGCGTTTTCAACGCTGTCTCTAATTTTTTACGAGAATCCAAAAGAATTGAATGTTGAGTGTAGCCTCAGTTGTCTTATATGCACTAGTATATAATATATTACTTTTTTTTATTGTTCTTGTTGTTGTTTCTATATAGGCGTTTTTTTTTTTTCTTCTTTTTCTCGGCTTTAAATCTTGCGAGTTTATATGTAAAGGCTAAACATTTCATTTCAGCTTTTTCCTTCACGAAGTGAATTAGTTTCCTAAGCAAAGCACCGTCCGCTTCATGGCCTATCCCCCGCAGTGGGTTGAGCCAAAGTACTGAGGAACCAACCAACCAACCAATTTCCCACAGGGTGGTTGCCCTCCCAAGCGACTGTGCACTTTGTTCTGCCGAGCACCAGGCCGAAAGTGCCGATGTACCTATTTTACCAGTAGGTACCCGCCGGCAGCAATTCTCTACCTCCTACAGCAGCGGCGGATGCTCGACTATTTCACGAAGGCTGTGGTTGGAAGACTGTGCCCAGGGGCCTTTTACAGAAGCTTATAGGGCCTCCTTTCGAGATGAGTACCCAGGAACAGCCGAGTGCCAGGTCAGTTCCCCTTTTGGAAAAACCGGTAAGTTTCCGGTCAGCAGTGTGAATTGAACCCGGTACCTACCGCATTAGACGCAAACGCTTTACTATGTAGCCACCGCTGCAGCGGCTGCGTTGACTACATAACTATGTTGGTACTACACCTCTCCTCATTATGTGAGCTGGTACATACCGCTGTTCATGCATATCGTGTAATGAAAGTACTATGGAAGTTCACTTTTTGAACCGCCCCCTTACACAATGCCTCATCTGAGGACTGTAAGGTATTTAAAATATTTAAATAAAGAAATATGTCCTCTAATAACATAATACGCCAGGTCCGCGCAGTACACGCAGTACACCCGCAGCATAACCTGTAGGACCTTCGTTTCTATATATAGAGTCCGTTGTAAAATAAATTAAGTCAACTGCGAGAACTACTGTTGAGAAATACCCATTAAGCCATAATCGCCATCATTTCGCGAAGTAGGGTAGTACTCACTACGCCATAATTCATCGTTTTGCGAAGTAGCGAGGTACCCACTAAGCGTCTGAAAGGAACTATGCGCACCTTCGTAGCTGCACTTTTAGGGGCGAAGCACCTTAGGGTCTCGCCTTGTCGGCGTTGTCGTCGTCACGTTCCGTCATAAAGGAGTATGCGCTACAAAAATTGATTAAATCCCACTACTCGCCACCACTCCATACCAGGCATATTATGAGTTAAAGGTTCGTCGTTACTGCTTAAAATATTATGTTTGGCTTAGCAGCTGAGTCAGAACCACCAGTGAAACTTACCAAAGTGCTCAAGTTTCTTATCTAAATCAAGATACACAAATATGCCTCTCTACGGTAAAATCATCTATTTGAAACACCACTTCTTGAAACACATCTGCAAAGTGATGGCGCGTTAGTGAACCGGTGGCGAGTAAAGCAGTAAAGAGTAATGATTTTGCCGTCTGTAACACGGCGCACACTGCATGCTTCGCCCCTCCCAGGTTTCACGTTAGTGGAGCTAAAATGCCCTTCCCTACATGCTTCGCCTCTC
Source organism: Rhipicephalus sanguineus (assembly GCF_013339695.2). NCBI lineage: Eukaryota > Metazoa > Arthropoda > Arachnida > Ixodida > Ixodidae > Rhipicephalus > Rhipicephalus sanguineus. Next base: position 123,873,808 of record NC_051182.1, read on the forward strand.
CTCAGTTTCTTGTTGATGCCGTGGATGCTTATGATGATGATTTATGGCTGAGCCCTTTGTAACGCGTGGGAAGCTCTTAAACCACCCACACGTTACGCCGTTCACGTTGTGTGACGCCTGATGTAGTTTGTTTTTTTGCGACGCAATATTACATCATTTGACGTCGTTCCTCGCCCGACTTGACGCCTGTACATGTTATTTTTGCGAATAGTATGTAGCACCAGCATGGCTCTATGGTAGAATAATCTACTGTCACGCAAAGTGCCTTGGTTCAAGTCCCGCTCGAAGACAATTCCTAGCTTAACGTTCTTCAATGTGTTGAGGTCATCCATAAGCACAATGCGCAGACTCCTCACCGGAATGACAACACCATCAGCTCGAAGCGCACTACAAGTCCTGGTAACCTTGGAGCCAGTGCTTGCAAGCCTTCATTAACATCATAGATTGCAGTCTACACCCTAAGAAAAAAAGGTGTCCTTTCACTCTTCTTTCGTACATGGGAGAGCCACATGTGTACCTCTCTCTTTAGTGACTCTCTTTCGACCCATTGACTCGGCTAAATAGAGTCGATGTGACTCTCTAAACGTAAGGAGAGTCAACGTGCCTCTCTGAAGAGAGTGCTACACATGACTCTCACATGTATAAAAGAAGAGACACATTTCTTAGAGTGTACTTCATCTAAGACCGTCGTAGTCGAACCGAACTCTCTGACAGTGCGCACTTTCAAACCTTCTCAATATGCTAGGTGAACGCCTCTATGCGTGAGACCGCATTAGCTCTTCTCTCTCTCTTACTTCCTTTCTCTATTTTTTTCTTCCCTTTCCCCCTCCCCCTGTGTAGGGTGGGAAACCGGGTGTAACCTGGTTAACCTCCCTAAATTTCCCTTGCATTTCTCTGTGTCACTAAGTCACGGTCCATAAAAGTGCTCATATTACGCGAAGAATAAGTCTCACCTTTTGACTGGGGCCGTGTGTTATCCTAAATCGGCCCAACACCTGCGACGTGACCGATGCCATTTCGAGAAGGGCCAGACGCTGGCCGATGCACGCCCGGATGCCGAGGCCAAACGGCTGATACACGCCCGGTTTGATGAGATGCTTGTTCTCAGGGCTGAACCTGGGAAGAGAATTGGGGTGACGTGAGATATAAACTGTGACGTAGCGCATAAACTTACGGGCTGCCTCGTGTCGGACGTTCCCCTTTTTACAGGGAAGGTGTGCGTGGCTAAGTGAAACTAAATTTCATCCTAGCGCGTATTGCTCTAGAAATCGGGCAAACCCCACTACTCACCGCTGCTCCACTAAAATTGAAGAAGGGAGCACACGAGCGGCAAATACCAGTTAAGGTCCCTGGACAGGCGTAACCGATAATTGAGAAATACTTTATTGAACCGTCGGAATCAACCCAGAGATAAACACCGGCGCCGCACGTTCCAGCCTCACTGGTTAATAATCCATACGGAATGCTTGGGCGGTGATGATATTTTTTTTAGTTCTAATTCTGAAGCCCGTGTTTGTGCATGACGCAGTAACATGATCGCAAGCAAACTTCGCATGTAAGTGCAACACTATTTTGCAATTTATTTCATAATATTGTCTGAGGTTTTAAGTACCAAAACCACGACATGATCTAAGTACGCAGGCGTTTTGCATTTCGCCTCTATGTACGAATTTATTTGGCGCACGCGGCGATAAAAAAAAATATGGCAGCTTCACACGAATGATGCCAAGCCTGAAGGAAGGGCGGGGCTGGATGGACTTTCTTGCATCACTACATTTTTTTCTTTCTTTCTCTATTTCTTTTTCTCTCTCTCTGCTCTTTGTTCCTCTTTATATCTCTCTTTCTATTTCTGTCTTGCTGTCTGTTTTTTTCTATCTCTTTTTCTTGTATCTGCCTTTCTCTCTTTCTCTTTCTATCTTTCTATCTCTGTATTACTTTTATCTCTATTTGTCTGTTCCTTTCTTTCACCTTCTTTCTCGTCCATTCTATCTTTTTACTTTACCTTTCTTTCTATCTCCTTGTTTCTGTCTCTCGCGTGTTTCACGTGCTCCACTTCGCCGAGCAGAGTTTTCGTTTTTGCGCTGTTACCCGCTGTACTCGGTAGCTGGGCTTACCCAATTCATGTGGCGTATGCCCACCTGTGGCTTTCTGAGGACAACAAAGGTTTTGCGGACGGCTTAAAGGGCTCCGCTGTTGATAATAATAATATTAGTAATAATGTGTACAGTCTTGCTCCCCAAAACCACGACGTGAATATGAGGCACGGCGTCGTGGGGGGCACCGGACTGATATCGACCACCTGGGGTTCCTTAACGTGCCCCTAAGTCAAAGTAAACGAATGCTCTTGCATCTCTCACTTATCTATATGCGGCCACCATGGCCGGAGTCGAACCCGCGTCTTCAAGCTTAGAAGCGCGACACATTTGTACTTGCTAAGCTCTCACGGTGCACACACAAACAAAATTGCTGAACGGAAGGAGTGGCGAAATTAGTGCTGGAGTCCCTTAGCCCTTGGGCCTGCGCGTTCTAACGTCCCATTGTAATCTCCACACTTTCTTGTATCCGACAGCCGGACACAAAAGGAGCACAAAGAGACGCAAGGGCTTGCGTACGCAAGCACATTGGAGGCCCCAGGAATAAAACTGTCCAATAGCAACTTATAGTGCTACGTACGTAGCGTCCGTAATGGCGTTTTGTACGTACATCACACCAGGTCGAGCATAATGCGCATGAGGAGAAGTTCAACGCATGCGCTACACGCGAAACGTGGCGTTATTGCGCATGCAACGCCATTAAGGAACCATTTTGCATGAATGAAATGACAGGCCGAAAACGTACGCAAGTGCGCCATCAGTAGTGTTAGATTTAGATAGTACAATGTCCTTAAAATTAACGTTACGCGCGAGATCATAACTTGCGCTAAGTCTTTGAGGTACTTGTGTTTGTGGGTTCAACGCCTCCACTATTTTTGCGAAAACTATAGAGGATGATTGGTGGATTCGTCTTTGTAACCTCTACGTCATAATTTTCAGCATCCTCGTGCACGTGATCCTTTACTTCCTGTGAAGATTGTTCATTTGCGACAAGAAAAAAGCGATTGAACGAAAACTTGTTAACGCGCAAGGTGTTTGTTATTTTGTCTTCTCTCTCTCTGTATGTATGGACATCTCCCGCGCATCAACGCCCCTTTAGTTATGGTAAATAAAGGGGAAAAATTTTTTTCTTGGCCTAATAAAAAATTGCTTCACAATACCACAAGCATAAACCCTGCCACGTTAAGGCACTTCGTAAGCGATAAAATGAGCAAAAAAGAACGCGCATGTGGCAACGCTACAATGAAATCCTGGCACCAACTCACTGTGACGTCATAGACTTCGACGCCATCTCCTTGGACTTGCGTCGTTAATTATCGGTAAAAATGAAGTACATATCTCCTCTGATGGTGTATATGTGCTTCATGTACGAAGTACGAACTTTCTCGTACGAAGTTTAAGGAAATTTTATGCAGCCAGAGTACGAAAATCAAAGAGCCCTTTAAAATCCATGATGTCACGCTGACGTTCACGTGCGCAGTTTTCGGCGCGAAAGTTAATAGTGACACTTTGACCTTAATTTTCTTTTCTGTTATTGAACGTACCACGGTGAAATTAACGACAGTAAAGTTTTTAAAAAACATTTATCAGTGCACATTGATTCACTGATTCACTTTCCTAAACTGTCTCCAACGCCATAATTTAACAGAGTAGTATGCTAGCGGTATACAGACGCCGGCAAAAATCTCTGCTTTTGTAATAAAGATTCTCTCTCTCTTGCTACCTACCTGTCAGGGTCAAACTTTTCTGGGTCCGTCCAGTACAGCGGGTCGTGATGCAGCTGATACGTGGGCACCATGACAGAAGTTCCTTTCTTGATTAGGTACTTGCCGTACCGGTAATCTTCAGCCGCGCAACGTGTGGTGGATCTGCGCACCGCAACATGACACACGCTTTTATATCACACACACACAAAAAAAAAGCATCAACACTGGCTTCGCCGGTACGCGTCATAACCATGATATGATTGAGGTACGCCGTTGTGCAGGGTTCCGTCACTTTCGAGCAGCTGGTGTTCTTTAACGTGCACGGTCATCGCGCAGAACTCGTGCCTTTTGCCATTTCGCCCATCGAAATGAGACCGCCGCTTCAGGAATCGAACCCGCCACCTTCTTTTCAGCAGCTATAAATACTGGTTTATATTGCAAGGTAAATAGGACGGACCGGAGATGGGCGCATGCTACGCTGATTAGACGCACTATGCTTTCACAAGAAGAAATAAGTTCATGGGTAGACAGATGCATGAAGCGAGGAAAGAAATCGGCAGATACCATGCATCGTGGGAATCGATTCCATGCTAAGCAGCCAATTACTAGCAATCTATGCCGGAATTTTAACTGTTAGCCAAGCGTTACGAAGTGGGTCTACGCCTTTGTGTCATTGAATAGTTGTCTGATTTTCATGGGCTTACCTGGTACTTAGAATACACTTTCGCGTAAAGGGTAGCTCATGATCTCAAGTAACGGCAGCAATCACGTCACAACAGAGACATCAGATTTATAGCCGCGGAGTACAGTACTCACGTATTCAAACGCGACATCATTTTTTTTTCTTTTTGTATAACAAATGGTATGCGCAATTGCTCCAGTTAACCACGTCATGTCGCGACGAATCTGGTCTCTAAATATAATGTGGGCTCTGATGTACTCGTTGGAGTTGAAATTACGCCGATATGACCCCAACTGAAGATGTTGTAAACGAAAGTACATGCGTTACTTATCCCTAAATTGCCCTGTTTAAATCCGTGAGTACTGTGTGTACGTAAGTAGTGACCGTAGGCGTATTCGCGCAACGCTCGACTATAGCTTGCGGAGTCATAGGTGGGCATATGTAATATTTATGGCCTTGTTATAAAATCAGACAGCCAACACTGCAACCGCAGTTAGCGTTGTCCTGACATGAGGCTTGCATGGGGTCATTTAGCGAAGTTACTTTATTCATGGCGTGACCTGCAAATCCAGTTCCTGATGCCCTCACGCTTTCCTATGCCGATTTTGGTATATACCAAGGCCAGAAGGCGACCACGATAGAGCGCACCAAGACGTAGGCGGCAAATAGATAGATAGATAGATAGATAGATAGATAGATAGATAGATAGATAGATAGATAGATAGATAGATAGATAGATAGATAGATAGATAGATAGATAGATAGATAGATAGATAGATAGATAGATAGATAGATAGATAGATAGATAGATAGAAACGGTCAAAGTGCTTCATCGCTTTTCAAGACCACGTTGTTGATGACGTGCAATGCCACCTCAAAAGTTTATTGCCCTTTAGGGCAATAAACTTAAAGGGGTCGTGCAACACGTTTTCAACATGATCAGAATACGCTGCCGATCGGTAGTCGAGGCTTCTGAGAACACGTGAGCCAAAAAGTTGTAGCGGCGCACGCTACTTGGGAATTGCGATTAACTCTCAAATCAGCTAGAAATCCTTCCATCGATAAATGATGCCATAAAGCGAAAGTCCACTGCCATTGGCTGATTTGAGCATCATTAGCTGCATAGTTACCGTGACCGCCACCGGATGCCGCCACCTGCCCCTGCGTGCGCCATACTGAAATTAAGAGCCTAGCGTTCGAATAAAAAAAAATACAAGAAAGTCATCAAGGTCATGACGCGCGATGACGAAGGGACGCGTCTTCTTGTCCCCTTGTCATACCCTCCCTGCGTAGCTTTCAGCACGCTCGCTAGTACGAAAGGAGAGAGAAAGCGCTCGTAGTGTGTGACGAATCCCGGTAACTACGCTCGTACTAGATGGATTCTAAAGAAATTTTTGCGGCTGTCGATTCGTGAGGCAAAAAGCTCTTTTAATGATGCCATTTGAGGATTACTTGGGAAAATGTTGAAGGGCTCCTTTAATTGAACTGAACGTCGACTCCAGCGATTACTTCATGCGATTCCCTGTCCTGCGATTACTTCGTGCGATCCCCTGTTCTGCGATTACTTGAAGCTCCAGTCACGTGACTGCTGTCACATGCACGCACTCTCGACGACCCCCGGCTGCTTCGCGCTGCAGCAACGGGCATACATGACCAGCAAGCCGTACTGTCGTAACTTCTGCATTCCACGAGGACTAAGGAGGCAAGATGAAACATGCCTCCTCCAGATGACTCGACGTTGCCTACACGTACTACGAAATGAGACAGTGAAACTCTCCAATGTGCACGACACATAATACTCGGGGAAGACTTATAAGACGCCCTGTGTGTCCGTTCTCGGTATTATTACTCAAAGCGACAGATTCTGAAGGCAGCCACACATTGGCAACGCGGCTTGAGCTTGGAGCTGCCGCACCTTCCGGGCCCGTGGCAAAGCACCGCATGCGACACGAAGCGCGATACCGCTGCTGGTGTATTTAAGGACTGTGTACCTGAACGAAACATTATGACTCGTGTGTGTGTGTTTGTGCGTGCGTGCGTGCGTGCGTGTGTGTGTGTGTGTGTGTGCGTGTGTGTGTGTGTGTGTGTGTGTGTGTGTGTGTGTGTGTGTGTGTGTGTGTGTGTGTGTGTGTGTGTGTGTGTGTGTGTGTGTGTGTGTGTGTGTGTGTGTGTAACCCGAGATCCACAGTAGCAAGCCATGTGATAAGCCACACTAACATCTCTGGGGGTAAATATAGCTCTTTGGAAAACAAACAAGCCGTATACGCTCACAATTTTGGTTAACTGCATTCGTGTTGTAAATGAAGACGAGACAGACACAGAATAATGGCAGTTATATGTCACGCATAATCTTAGCGTACCCGCTATAACACTGAGACAGGCCCTGCCGCCACCAAATCCGACTTACAAAAATGTAGTAGTTATTGTAGCATCTTATGCGAGAAATAAGCCACTTTTATATCGAACGAATGCCCTCCCCCGCCTTCGTTTTCCGCTTGTAATTATGTATTTCATAGCATTCATTTTCAACCTCACGATTTCACATCATTAAAGTGGCGCTATCACTTCAGTCGCGCCTGGCGTCAGATACTGTCCCTAATGCATTGCGTTTGCCCGATGTAGGACGCAGTAACTATAGTCACACTTGTGGCAACAAATGTGACTCTGTACGTGTGGCAGACTGCCATTAATAAGCCTGGTAGTATTTACCAGCGCCCCCCCCCCTTCCCTCAGAATGCATGTGCAAGATTTGCCTTTGAGAATCGTGTCCGCGTGTTTATACAAGGACATGAGTACATGGACATGTAGTTTAGGACAAGTGCCCCTTAGCGCACTTATCCTGAGCTTCGTGTCCTTGTATTTGTGTCCTTGTCTTCTTGCCCTTGTACATGACACAGTAGCGGAGTCAGAAATTTTCTCGTGTGCGGAGGGGGGGGGGCATTCACGCATACTTTACGTATGTTTGTGCGTGCGTTTCTATGTGTGCTTGTATATATACACATGAAAAATTGAAAAAAAGATTACGTGTTTTTGATCCCCAGACCCAAGCCCCTCCCTGGCCGCGCCAGTGATATGGCAGGACAGGACATAGACATCAAGGACAGGAAAAGTGCTCCAAGAGTCCCTGTCCTTCAGTCCATGTCCTGTCGTGCCATTTGTTAAGTTAGGCTTCGATACTTACGTGATGATGGGTGGATACATGCGTAGCGTCTCGGACAGCACTTGGTTCGTGTACGTCAGCCCCGTGAGTGTCGGAACGGAGAGTTCGTCGCCCTACAAGAAAAAAAATGAAACGCTTTTCCGCGAGCGTCGCTTTTCCACCTCTGTTACTGGTTTTAATAAGTTTTGCATTAGGATGTACACTCTGCAGGTGTGATGTGACGTATAACATGCTTATCCGCATATCACTAGTGCGGGCTAATATCTGCCGCGTTCGCGACAGTTCGCTATGACGGTAATTGAAATGAATTATTTCTAAACAAATGTGGTTATTACGCATTTCCTTGGCCATTACCGCTGCGTCGACACTGGCTCATTTAGGGCCATCACATCATGGTTGTAATCGTTGTCCACATTTTATCTTATTATCATATCTGGAGCTTCCTGCTGGTGGAAATCATTATACACTTTCACAAGGAGGGTGTCACAATTTTCAGTAATGGCCAGTCATGCGTGAATAGAATTCAATTCATTGGGTGCGCCTGGCACGTATGAAGTTTAAGGATAGGTCGTTCTGCAGTCGAACGTCAATATTATTGCCGCGAGTCTTATATTTCATGAGTGTAAGCTTCACCCACAAATACTGTGGGCAACGCGCTGCGCAGGCCTCGCCGTGATGTGTAGGAAGCTTCGCGATTGTTTTGGAACAATCTGTTAAGATTGCGCGCCGCACGAGAATGTTCCAGCTTTGTCGAGAGATAACACCGCCACCAGCGATATCGCTGGAAAGTTCGATAGCGCCTGTATAAAAGCCGACGCGCTTGACTGCTTGTCAGTTGATCGACGGACGACGCCCTGTTCGCCGCTATCATTGTACAGCGTGTATTGCTGTAGTTCTAGTTCTCATTTTCCCGGCCACAAGTTCGGCCAAATAAACAGTTTCAATCTGCAAACGCCGTCTGCTGTCTTCGTCGACGTCACGACCACGTGACATCTGGTGGAGGTGCTGCTTCATGATCCGGACACCACCGCGGAGCGCAGACCGAAGCCCAAGCCGCGAAGAAGACGACTCTAAGGACAACCCGAATCCTCGAACCAGCCGCCGGCAGAAGGGACTACAGCCAGAGTACGGGCTCCTTCCCGAAAACGCCAGGCAGCCGAAGACCGTCACTAACCGCCGAGACGATGACTGACGCAGTGCCCCCTACGGCGATCGTGATGCAGCCACCCAGGGAGCCGCCGACGTTCCGTGGTTCGCCATGTGAAGACCCCGAGACTTGGCTCGAGACCTTTGAAAGGGTCTCAACATTTAATAACTGGAACTGCGAGGACAAGCTGCGCCACGTATACTTCTACCTAGAAGACGCCTTGAGGACGTGGTTCGAGAACCGAGAATCCGCCCTACAAACAAGGGATCTCTTTCGGACGACGTTCCTAAGCACGTTCACGAGCGTGGTCCGCAAGGAACGGGCCGCGGCTATGCTGGAGACCCGTGTGCAGCTGCCCAATGAAAATATTGCCATCTACACGGAAGAGATGAATCGCCTGTTTCGACACGCCGACCCAAGTATGCCCGAAGAGAAGAAAGTGAGGTTCCTCATGCGGGGTGTCAAACAGGAACTCTTCGCTGGATTGATAAGGAACCCGCCGAAGACGGTCGCTGAATTCGCATCGGAGGCTTCCACGATCGAGAAAACGCTTGAGATGCGAACGCGGCAATACAACCGCAGCTTCTCGGCTACAAGCTACGCCGACGTTCAAGCCCTAGGACCCGCCGACCTGCGTGAGACGATTCGAGCAATCGTGCAAGAGGAGTTGCGAAAATTTCTACCTCCGTCGCAACCTCAAGTAGAGTCCATCGCCGACGTCGTGCGCCAGGAGATCCAGCATTCACTCGGCGCGCCTCAGCTAGCAGAGCCGCAGCCGCCAGCTATTAGCTATGCTGCTGCAGCCCGCCGTCATGCTCCTCCTCCACGCCCCCGCCAAGACGCCACACCGCCGCAGTACCGTCGCCAGACGCCGCCGCCGCCACCGACGCCCTACCGACCAGCTGTCGGCCAGCGCAACACACCGAGGAAGACCGATGTCTGGCGTGCCTCCGACAACCGCCCGCTCTGCTACCACTGCGGAGAGGCCGGCCACACGTACCGCCGCTGCCAGTACCGACAGATGGGACTACGCGGATTCGCTATCAACGCGCCGCGCCCGCAGCCAGGCGAACGGCCGCGCGACATCAACGACTACCTCACCGGAACACAGTGGCAAGAACGACGACCTTCCCGCTCGCCGTCGCCCGGCCGCTACATGTCACCGCACCGCCGGCCGTACACTGGCCCAAACCGGGGCCGGTCGCCTAGCCCGTATCCGGAAAACTAAGGGCAGCAACCGATGGAGGTGCGGTTGCTGAACGACGAAATGCTGAAGATTCTCCGCCGTCGACGACGACGCCGGGACGAAGTTCCGAGCCCCCGCCGCACGCCGAACGACGTCCTGAAGACGAAACTTTGCGACCGGAAGCAGACCTGACGACGCAACGCGGAAGCAGCGGTGCAAACCGACGCAGCCGTGACCCGACGCCGCGACGTAACCGCAACGCAAGACGGCGGACTAGCGACCTCGACGTTCTGATCGACGGCCACAACGTCACCGCTCTCGTCGATACTGGAGCTGACTATTCCGTCATCAGTGGGCCGTTCGCAGCACAGTTGAAGAAAGTTAGGACTGTTTGGGAAGGCCCCGAGATCCGGACCGCTGGAGGCCACCTGATAACGCCGATTGGTGTCTGCACGGCACGAGTCACCATCAATAACCGGACTTATCCTGCGAGCTTTGTAATTCTACAAAACTGCTCCAGGGATGTGATACTGGGAATGGACTTCCTAAGTGACCACGGCGCCGTCATCGACCTGAGGTCTGAGTCGATAACACTGAACTCAGACAAAGCGCTCCCGCCCCACGCGATGCCAGGCAACCATGCATTGAATGTGATAGAAGAGCAGGTGACCATTCCGCCGCGCTCCAGCGTCATTATTTCCGTCGGCACCGAAAAACCTGCGAACCTTGAAGGCGTCATCGAGGGCGATCAGCACCTACTCGTGAACCGTCAAATTTGCGTCGCACGAGGTATAGCCGAGCTGCGTGACGGTAAAGCAAAAGTAGTGCTGACAAACTTCAGCCACGAATATAGGCACCTCAACTTCGGTACGATGGTTGCCTACATCGACGAATGTGTAGCCGCCAGCGGTGCTTTCGCCCTCTTCGATGCTGCCGAACCTGCTTCGACGAATAGAGGTCCCGAACCGGATTTTGACGTCAACCCGAGCCTTCCGAAGGCCAAACAAGACCAGCTCAAAACCCTGCTCTTGCAATACAAGGACTGTTTCTCGTCGTCATCGCGGGTCCGACAAACGCCCTTTGCGAAGCACCGCATTATAACAGAAGAAAATTCTCGACCACTCCGTCAGAGCCCATACAGAGTTTCTACTCGAGAGCGCGACGCGATAAAGAAACAAGTCGACGAGATGCTATGCGACAACATCATCCAGCCGTCCAAGAGTCCGTGGGCGTCACCCGTGGTGTTAGTGAAGAAGAAGGACGGGACACTGCGCTTCTGCGTTGATTACCGACGCCTGAACAAAATCACGAAGAAGGACGTGTACCCCCTCCCACGAATAGACGACACCCTGGATCGACTTCACAACGCGACGCACTTTTCGTCGATGGACCTCAAGACCGGCTACTGGCAAATCGAAGTCGACGAGAGAGACCGAGAAAAGACTGCCTTTATAACACCCGACGGCCTCTTTGAGTTCAAGGTCATGCCTTTTGGTCTTTGCTCGGCACCTGCGACGTTCCAGCGTGTCATGGACACCGTACTGGCCGGATTGAAGTGGCAGACGTGCCTTGTGTATTTGGACGACGTCGTCGTGTTTTCCTCGACCTTCGACCAGCATCTCCGGCGGCTTGAGGCAGTACTTCAAGCAATCAAGGCCTCTGGACTGACCCTGAAGCCAGAAAAGTGCAGATTCGTGTATGACGAGCTCTTGTTTCTGGGTCATGTGATCAGCAAGTCTGGAGTGCGCCCAGACCCGCGGAAAACAGCTGCCATCGCCGACTTTGCGCCACCCACCGACAAGAAGGCCGTGCGCCGATTTCTCGGCTTATGTGCCTATTACCGACGCTTCGTCAAAAACTTTTCACGGATCGCCGAACCACTGACGCTTCTAACGAAGAATAACGTGGAATTCAGGTGGGAAACGGCGCAAGTGCAAGCCTTTCAAGAACTTGAACGACGCCTGCAGACGTCACCCATACTTGCGCATTTCGACGATTGCGCCGATACGGAAATACACACCGACGCAAGCAGCGTAGGACTCGGTGCCGTCCTTGTGCAAAAGACTGACGGCTTGAAAGGGGTTATCAGTTATGCTAGCCGGTCACTATCAAGGCAGAAGCAAACTATTCCACAACAGAAAAGGAATGCCTTGCCATTCTCTGGGCTACGTCCAAAGTTTCGCCCCTACCTCTATGGCAGGCCCTTCAAAGTTGTCAGTGATCATCACGCCTTATGTTGGCTAGCTAACTTGAAGGACCCTTCAGGTCGTCTCGCACGATGGAGTCTGAGGCTTCAAGAATTCGATATTACCGTCGTGTACAAGTCTGGACGAAAACACTCTGACGCCGACTGCCTGTCTCGTGCCCCTGTCGACGCGCCACCGCAGACGACGACGATGACTGCTTCCTCGGAACTATAAGTGCCGACGG